>NW_020185336.1:395400-533697 GCF_003031525.2 Neophocaena asiaeorientalis asiaeorientalis
CCGCAACGGGAGAGGCCACAACAGTGAGAGGCCCAAGTACCAAAAAAAAAAAAAAAAAAAAAATGTATACTATGTGCAACAGACATATATATTAACTTATTTTTATATATGAGCTTTATAGGGGTTTTATATACATGTGCTCTGATATATATGAGAGATGAGAAATATATATCAGATTTTATAGCTTTATAATTTAAGACATAAACATATCTTAAATTCACATGTGTGACTGAGTGTAAATTATATACAATATATACCTCTATATGTAATATACATTTTTAAAAATCCTTCTTCAATGTTACTGTGACAAGCAAACTTGTCTCCTGTATATCAGAAAATCTAAGACATAGGGACATAGGTTCACAAAAGGAATTCTCTGTCCTTTTTTTTATACTGAAGGTTGTTAAATATGCTACAAGAGAAAAGTGACTTTCTCCTGGGAAGGGAGCTAACTTCTAAACATGTGAAACTGTACTGTAAAGATTAGTATTATATGGTGATCCAAATTTATTCAAAATATTAATGTGAGATGATTTTTCAATTAACTCTAATAATGACAATATTCTTGCTATTAACATTTCTAATACATTTGATTCATAAGATTGAATTTATAAGAAATGTATTTACATATGGCTTGCAGAAGAAAACTTACATCTATAATGTGGATCTATATAGCATAGTAATTCATTGGCTAAATAATATTTTAAATTTCTCTTCTTCTCTGACTTTTTCACATATATAGGTATTCTTAAGTGTCTTCATTCATTTCTTCATTTTTTTACTCCATCACTTATTCATTCAATACTGAGTATCTACTATATACCAAGACATTGGGTAAAGGAGAAGGAGGAGGAGGGCAGGGGATGGGAACAAAGACATAGAGGCACAAGGGGAAGAAGTAGACTGAAAAGACTTCCCATCCTCGAGGAGCTTGTAGCAATCCCTTAGTGCCTCTCTCCCCCTCTCTCTCTGTCCTGTGTTAGCTTTCTCCAATCTCACACCTTTGCTTTGTATGCAGATCATCCCTAAGACTATCTCCCCAGTCTTGAAGTTTCTCTGAGCTCTTGTCTACTTTTCTCAAGGCCTAAACCACTCCCACCGAATGGCCTCATCAACTTCTTAAATTTGCGCATGATAGAGCATCTTCATCTTTTCCTCCACTTCTATGTCTCCTCTGATATCACTGGTATCATTAATTCTCTCAGTTACCTAAGTTCTGAATCTAAGATTTGTCAATGATTTTTCACTTTTTCTTTCCTCTTATAACGATAAGTTGCCACACAGTAACTATTCTACTCCTACAATATTTCATGTTAGTTTCTTCTTATCTTCCCCCACTTCCATTACCCTAAATTTAAACTCTCATTTCTCTTACCTGGATTATTTGAACGCCTTCATAACTGGTTTCTCACTTCTCTTGACCTTCACTTTGATCCAGTATACAACTTGCCAGATATTTTCCCCAAAACATTACTTTAATATTTTGGTAAATTTCATTACATTGCCTCTAAAATCTCCAGTGCCCTAGCTTACAGCGACATGTGATGATTAACATTAGATAATGCACATAAAGTGCTTAGTGTGGTGCTTACCACATAGTAAATACTCCATTCTAATTAACTATTTTTATATGTCATTGCCTGCAAAAAATAAAAGTGTCAAATTATTCAACTCTCCATCCAGCCATTTTAGAATGTCTGTATTGCACAACAATTAAGAGCTCTGCACCAGACTGCCTATATTCAAATCCTCTGGATTCCAAAATGTTACCCTTGAGTAAATTGCCTAAACTCTTTGTGCTTCCATATCTTTTCTTTTTTTACTATGTTTATTCTTTTTTTTAATGATATTTTATTTATTTATTTATTTGGCTGCGTTGGGTCTTCGTTGCTGTGCATGGGCTTTCTCTAGTTGCGGTGAGCGGGGGGCTGCTCTTCGTTGTGGTGCACGGGCTTCTCACTGTGGTGGCTTCTCTTGTTGCGGAGCATGGGCTCTAGGAGCGTAGGCTTCAGTAGTTGTGGCTTGTGGGCTCCAGCGCATAGGCTGAGTAGTTGTGGTGCACTGGCTTAGTTGCTCTGCAGCATGTGGTATCTTTCCAGACCAGGGATCGAACCCGTGTCTCCTGCATTGGCAGGCAGATTCTTAACCACTGCGCCACCAGTGTGCTTCCATATCTTGATCTACATAATTGTGATGACAATATTAGTGTCTCCTTTGGAGTGTTATTATAATGATTAAATGATTGATGCATACAAAGCAAGTATAGGACAAATATTAAATATTCAATTAATGTTAGATATTATTCATAGCTATTCAAAGCCTCCCATGATCCTTTCTCCAACTTATCCAACAAGCTTTATCTCTCACTCTTATTGTTCATAAACTCTGTTTCATCTTATCTGATCCAGTTTCTGTTTTTTATATATACCCTCTTCTGCTTTTCCACTGGTGTGTTCAAGCTCTTCCTTAGACTGTCTTTGGTCCTGTCCCTTCTAAGTGAATGTTCCTGAAAACCACACCTTCTCCATAGTTATATATCTAAAATATCTTTCACATAGGAATTTAATAAGTACTTTAGAAAAATGCATCGCTATTGTCAAACCCTCATGTATTTCAGTATGCCACTCTGTTCATGGTGCTTCTAAACACTTGAATCTTGAATTGATTTATATGTGGGAATAATCAGATGTCAAGATGAATGTATAATCTATCACTTGCCCTCTTTGGAACAATTTATTTATCATTTGTTTATGAATAAATTATAGCATTTATTTATGAGTCAGGTAAATGATTATTCTGCTATAAAAAATAGTCTGGGCTAATTTTTGCTTGAACTTTTCTTATAAGAATTTCAGTCTTCTTGATTCATTAGACTCACCAAACCTGCCTTTCAAGTTGGGTGTGTCAATTTATAAGCAATAGAGGTGGTCTGTGTTTTGGTTTAGATTGGTTTGTGTGTTTCTTCCTTTTCTTTCTTTTGCAAAGTTATAGGGTGGATTGTTATGTAATTTCCTCAAATGTTCAAGGTGCTTGTGGTTAAAAAAGAGAGAGAGAGAGAGAGATCTCTTCTAGGTTCCCTATACCTGGTTATATTAGTTTCCTAGGGCTGCCATAACAAAGTATCACAAACAGCGTGGCTTAAGACAACACAAAGGCATTGCTTCACAGTTCTTGAGGATAGAAGCCTAAAATCAACATGTCAGCAGAGCCATGCTTCCTCTGAGGCATGTAGGGAAAAATCTTTCCTTGCCTCTTATCTTGTAGTGACAGCTGTCAACCTTTGGCATTCCTTGGTTTGCAGTTACCTCACCCTACTCTTTGCCTCTGTCATCACATGGCATTTGCCCTGTGTGTCTGTGTCTTCACATGGTATCTTCCTCTTCTTAAAAGAACACCAGGCATACTGGATTAGGACCCACACTAAAGACCTCAACCTGATTACATCTTTCAAAACCCTATTCCCAAGTAAGATCACATTTACAGGTAGTAGGGTGAGAAATTCAATGTATCTTTTGGGGGTGGGGGGACACAATTCAAAGCATAACACATGAAGGGGTCCAGAACATGCCACTGTGGGATAAAAATTATTTTAAACCGAAGGGCATTTGAGTTCCTGAAATCCCTTGTTTGCCTAAAAGCAGAGCCTCCCAGAAGAACTCAGAAGGAACTCCTCATAAATCCCTTCCCAGGAAGCAATTCTAATCCTCTAATCCTCTCTAAGATGAGAAGGCGGCATCACACCCAAACAGACATTATCTCAAAACCATCATATCTCCCCATCTATTCCCTCATTTATCTTTCCTAAAAGTCATTTGTTTTCCTGTAAATGCCCTTCTCCCCATCCCTGTCACCTATTAAGATGGTATATAAACCCCATATTCTAACCACCACTTTGAATCACATTTCTTTATGAACTTCCATATATATGGATATGGTTAAATCTGTTTTCCCTTCCTAACCTGTCTTTTGTTAATTTAATTTGCAGGCCCCCTAAGATAGAACCCAAGAGAGAAGATGAAAAGTTTTTCTATTGACATACTGGTAAACTCAATTTATGCTTAATGACGAGCTACCTGGAATTTTTCCTTGGTCTTATGACCTTGGAGTTGAAGGGTTGCTAAGAGGTCCAATGTAAATAAAGACCTTCCAACACTGCTAGAAATGGCTTTTCCCTACTCACCTGCCCCTATCTTGCTCCAGGACATCTCTAAAGCTAAGAACACGGCAGTGTGGTAGTACCAACATCTATTCTACATAATGTTGAGATGAGCCTGGTAAAAAGTGGAGGTTATCTGGTAGTTTTGAAAAGATGAGACATTTCTGGTATGTACCAAGTGAACAGAACACTACGGGAAACAGATGATAAATGTACTCCACAAAATCTGGGAATACTATACAGTCACTTAGCAGTAAAAGGGCTGTGCATGGTTAGTTCAGGCACACTGATTATCCTTGTACATGAATTAAACCTAATTTCTTTCACCTCTATCCTAAAATCTTTCCAAGGAAGTAAGAAAACTCTTTTTAGGTATTCAGATTCACCATTACTCCTTCAGAATAATCTAGCACCAGCTGGGATTCCAGAATAGCTCTTCAAAACTAATGACCACTTCTGGTAAGACTCCTTGGAAAAGCCTCAGGGTACTTAGAGGCAACAAATCTGTCTGCTGGTCTTTATATTAAGCTGGTAGGAGATGTAAAAGGAGGCGAAAAGAAGAAAGTCATGGTATGTCAGTGGCATTCAGAGATCACTCCCAACCACTATTTTTTGTCATGTTACTAATATGGATTTAATCAATCTAAGAACATACAGGGTCCCCTGACCATGACCCTTTGCAAATATCCCACTAAAACCATAACAGATCAGGTGCATTTGACCTCCAAAAATGAACATAGCTATAAATAAACATCAGTCCTTCTAGATTCCATTTTATTAAGATTTAGAAGCTTAAATTCAAACAAAGTCCATCTGGTTCAGTGTCATCTGTGAACTTAAAACCAAAGAAGGATGCATTCTAAGCATCCACCCAGTGATGAGATGCACTGGTTTCCACAGAGACAACCTGAGTCCATCCTCAGGTGGATGTTGTCACTGTATTTGAGATTATTTTTTGCATTCAGTGTGTCAGGAGCCTTGGCAGTATGGTGAAGAATAACTGTTTTCTATACATTTTATCATATTCTTTTTCTCAACAAATTCACCTTGACAATGTTCTCTACCTCTAACTTCCAATACAGAACACAGCCTCCTATAGAAGCAGTCAGAGAACTAATTATCCATTTGTGTTTAAATACAACATCACTATATGCCACAGAATGAGCATCAGTCAGGGCCACACTGCATTATTGTACTTCTTCTCAGGTTCTTTCCTCAGTGCTGGAAATATGTATCCTTAAACTTGAAAAAAAGCAGATTTAGAGTATGGCACTTTGTAAAATAATGATAGAGAAAACAATTGGATCCCTGAATTTAAATCTCAGTCTTCCTGTTCCATTGTATATCCTTGTTTAGAGCCACTTAATGTTGCTTCATTGATTTGTCTTAAATAAATGCACTACTATTTTTCCTAGAAATCATTTGAAGTTGCATCTTCATTGAGATTCTCAAGTGAAATCTCTAGAACAAGAAATATTAAGTGAATTAATTTCATTCTTACGGTAGGGGAAATCATTATTGAGAGGAAAACTCCTCAGAGCAAGAAAGCCTCGTATTTATTGAGTCAATTACTTATTGTTTCTGCTGGCTGGTTAACATGCATTGTTTTTCATAGCCCTTACTGCATGTCAAAGGATAGTTATGTTTTGCCTGCATTTGAAGGATAAGGAGATCGAGGCATACTGACATAGAAAAGTTCAATGTTTTGCCCAAACTTACACAAGTAAGAAATAGCAAAAACTTGGGTTGAACTCAGGTATGTTAGACTTCAAACCCTGATTATGCTATGATGCCTCATAAAGCAATGGCTCCCAAAGCTCCTTGGCTGTGAAAAAATCTTCAGATTTTCAGGTTTGACCCAAGTCATACACCCGCTGGATAAAAAATCCACAGTATGAAACTTGGAAATCTGCATTTAAAAAAATCTCCTGGTCAGTTTTAGGGTCCACTGTTTTGAAGGACATAAAAGATATTGTGGTTATACACAACACTGTAACTTACTTTACTATTAAATACTATCTGAATATTTAAAGAGTTATGGTTTTAAGGAAATTTGATTTCTATTACAAAACATTAATCTATATCAAGAAAGCAAAGATAGGTAACCTGGTTTATGGTGGTTGCTAAGGAAATGATTCCATATATATTACAAAATTAGCAGTCAGATGTTGATTGTTTTAGAGAGGAGGAATTGTTTTAGTCTCCTTTATACAACATAAGCAAATCAACAAATATCTTGATTAACTACTAGTGACAGTTATTGTGCTATTATACAATTTATGATCTATAAACCTGTGTTGAAGTTCATAAAATAAAAACTAAGTTTCCACTACTTGTTTGCAGCATAATTCACTTCATGACTAACAGAACTCAGTAATTCAACTACAAATGATTTATGAAAGCGGTCTCCTATACCTATACAATGTCTATGGAAACCACTAGTAGTAGTGGTTGATATATGCTATAATAGGAACCTCATTTAGAACCCAATCTTCCTCAAGTTATGACAGTTTTCCTAGGATGTAAAATAATCCATCATCTTCTATTGTCATGCCAAGTTAATAGAAACTTAGCAATATATAGCTCCTAAGTTTTGCAATCCCATTAGGGTAAAATCTAAATTAAATCTAATGACCTGGGCTTCCCTGGTGGCGCAGTGGTTGAGAGTCCGCCTGCCGATGCAGGGGACACAGGTTCGTGCCCCAGTCCGGGAAGATCCCACATGCCACGGAGCGGCTGCGCCTGTGAGCCATGGCCGCTGAGCCTGCGCGTCTGGAGCCTGTTGCTCCACAGCAGGAGTGGCCACAACAGTGAGAGGCCTGCGTACCGCAAAAAAAAATAAAATCTAATGACCTTTTGCTTTGAAGAATAAACAATTATTTATGTCGTTTCCCCTGATCTTTGGCTGTTACATAACAACTTAAAAAAACAAAGTTTTGTGCCCTTGTCTCTTAAATAAAAGAGTATTCTTGCTAACTTGTTATAGATGCTTTAAGGAATCCTTATTTAAACTGATCATAAATTCATATCATTAAGCTGTATCTTAACACCAACTGAATGAGAACCAGAAATCCCTACAAATTGTTGTTATATATATTTGTGGCATTTGTCTCTCCTTGATGATTTACTTTGGGAACTTTACCATCTCTATTTAGACATCACTTTTATACATTTTTTTCCTGAATCATTTGACACCATGGCAATATGGAATGGTGGTAAAGAATGTGGCTTCATATTCAATATAGTTTTGGAAGTCCTAGCTATGGCAATCAGAGAAGAAAAAGAAATAAAAGGAATCCAAATTGGGAAAGAAGAAGTTAAAGTGTCACTGTTTGCAGATGACATGATGCTATATATAGAAAATCCTAAAGATGCTACCAGAAAATCACTAGAGTTTATCAATGAATTTGGTAAAGTTGCAGGTTACAAAATTAATACATAGAAATCTGTTGCATTTTCTTACTAACAATGAAAGATCAGAAAGAGAAATTCAAGAAACAATCCCATTTACCATGGCATCAAAAAGAATAAAATACCTAGGAGTAAACTTACCTAAGCAGATGAAAAACCTGTACTCTGAAAACTATAAGACAGTGATGAAAACAATAAAAGATGACACAAACAGATGGAAAGACGTACCATGTTCTTAGATTAAAAGAATCAATATTGTCAAAATGACTGAATCTGTGGATTACCCAAGGCAATCTACAGATTCAGTGCAATCCCTACCAAATTACCGATGACATTTTTCAGACTATACTACAAAGCTATAGTCATCAAAACAGTATGGTACTGGCACAAAAATAGAAATATAGGTCCATGGAACAGGACAGAAAGTCCAGAGATAAACCCACACACTTATGGTCAACTCATCTATGACAAAGGAGGTAAGACTATACAATGGTGGAAAGACAGTCTCTTCAATAAATGGTGCTGGGAAAACTGGACAGCTTCATGTAAAAAAAATAAAATTAGAACATTCTTTAACACCATACACAAAAATAAGCTCAAAATCGATTAAAGACCTAAATGTGAGACTGGACACTATAAAACTCTTAGAGGAAAACATAGGCAGAACACTCTCTGACATAAATTGCACCAATATGTCTTTTGATCCAACTCCCAGAGTAATGGAAATAAAAACAAAAATAAACAAATTAGACCTCATTAAACGCAGAAGATTTTGCACAGCAAAGGAAACCATAAACAAAACAAAAAGACAACCACAGATTGGGAGAAAATATTTGCAAATGATGTGACCGACAAGGGATTAGTCTCCAAAATGTACAAATAGCTCATGCAGCTTAATATCATCAAAACAAACAACCAAATCAAAAAATGGGTAGAAAACCTTAATAGACATTTCTCCAAAGAAGACATACAGATGGCCAAAAGGCACATGAAAAGATGTTCAACATCGCTAATTATTAGAGAAATGTAGATCAAAACTACAATGAGATATCACCTCATACCAGTCAGAATGGCCATCATCAAAAAATCCAAACAACAAATGCTGGCGAGGGTGTGGAAAGAAGGGAACCTCTTGCACTGTTGGTGGAAGTGTAAATTGATACAGCCATTATGGAGAACAGTATGGAGGTTGCTTAAAAAACTAAAAATAGAACTACCATATGACCCGGCAATCCCACTACTGGGCACACATCTGGAGAAAAACATGGTCTGAAAGGATACATGCACCCTGACGTTTATTGCAGCACTGTTTACAGGAGCCAAGACATGGAAGCAACCTAAATGTCCATCAACAGAGGAATGGATTAAGAATATGTGGTACCTACATACAATGGAATATTACTCAGCCATTAAAAACAATGAAATAATGCCATTTGCAGCAACATGGATGGAGCTAGAGATTGTCATACTGAGTGAAGTAAGTCACACAGAGAAAGAGAAATATCGTATGATATCGCTTATATGTGGAATCTAAAAACAAAATGATATGAATGCACTTATTTACAAAACAGAAACAGACTTCGAAAACAAACTTATGGTTACCAGCAGGGAAGGGTGGGGGGGAAGGGATAGTTAGGGAGTTTGGCATTGACGTGTACACACTGCTATATTTAAAATGGATAACCAACAAGGACTTACTGTATAACACAGGGAACTCTGCTCAATGTTATGTAACAACCTAAATGGGAAAAGAATTTGAAGAAGAATAGATACATGTATATGTATAATTGAATCACTTTGCTGTAAACCTGAAAACTATCACAGCGTTGTTAACCAACTATACTCTAATATAAAATAAAAAGTTAAAAAACAAAGAATGTGGCTTCATAATTGAGGATTAAAATCTGAGCTACACTGTCTACAAATATTACATAACTTGCTTAAATTACAAACATTTATTTTCTCATATGTAAAATGGAAACACATAGTAACTATGTTAAAGGGTAGTTGTTAGTACTAAATTAGGAATACATGAAGTGTTTAGAATAGGGTCTGGCACATGGATAAGCCTTCAATATTCAATAAAAATTGTCTATAAAAAGGTATAAACTTTCATTATAAACTTTGGGTTCTTTTCTAATTTAGAGCATATAAGAGAAGGTTTAAGTTTACATTAGTTTAGCCATAAAAAAGAATAAAAATTTTCCATTTGCAACAACATGGATGGACTTGGAGGATATTATGCTAAGTGAAATAAGACAAAGAAAGACAAACACTGTATTAAATCACATATATGTGGAATCTAAAAAATAAAACAGACTAGTGAATATAACAAAACAAGAAACAGATACACATAACAAACTAGTTGCTACCAGTGGGGAGAAGGAAGGGGCAAAGAGCAAAATAGGGGTAGGCATTTAAGAGGTACAAACTACTATGTATAAAATAAATAAGCTACAAGGATATACTGCATAACACAGGGAATATAGCCAGTATTTTATAATAGCTATAAATAAAATATAACTTTTTAAGATTGTGAATCACTATGGTGTACACCTGAAACATATAATGTTTACATAAACTATACCTCAATTAAAAAATTACATTAATGGACCTAAACCTGAAAGGATCTGATTTATTTGTCTAGGACATAGCTTATTCTCTTGATTTTGAATTAGAAATGTTTCTGTTGCAAGGATGTAGGGTATCCTTTCAATTTTTATTTTATAATTATTTAACCCCTTTTTATATTTCACTCAATCCCCAAACTGTTCCCACAAGTAGATCCCATATCAGAGAGAACTAAGTTTTTGGAAGGACATGGTAACAATTATAAACAACTGATGTTTATATAACAATAAACAAAATGTTTTCCCATAACTTTTCTTGCTTGTGATACTTAGAGATCCTTATTTCCTTTGTTTTAAAAATGAGGAATCTAAAGTTAATAAAGACTAAGTGAAGGTGTTATTAAAATCTGTCTCTTTTGACTCTTATGATTTTACCTCTTCATTTTGCTTTCTGGGGGATCAATTAGCATTTTTACCAGCCAGGTGCCTTGATTCATTTACAATTGCTCTTTTTCCCTTTAAAAATCAATATATAGAACTCCTGTTTCTAGTAATGGTGAATTAACATATAATAGACCAACTGACCTGCTAAAAAATAAAACTAAAAAAGCTGAATAAAATTTTAAACGAAATAAACAAAATTGGCTTAAAAACATCAGAGAGCTACCAAGGCATCAAGGACCCAAGGACCCAAAATCCAAGGAAACAAAACATAGAGGTGAACACAATATTTGAGACATTGTTTCATCTATTCATAGCTGATGGCTGAGTGGTTAAGAAGGGTGATTAAAGAGCTTAGAAGGTTATCAGAGTTTTGGGCACTCTTACAATGCTGGGAGAGACAAAATTTGTAGTTCACAGCCACAAAAGAGGTGGGCCACTGGTAAACACAAAAGGTTTTCAGTTTGAACCCTAATGATTAAGACTAAGGGTAAATTGGAAATAAACCTGTAGATCTGTCCTTATAAAAACTGAAACCTAGTTGTAAATCAGTAGAATCCCTGACTTAGGAATCATCATCTACTCCAACTCCCTGCCAAAAGCAGACATGATCCTCTTTGTAGGAAGATGACATTTTTGAATCCAGATAGTTATGTCACTGTCATGTCTTAAGCTCTAGGAATTCTTTTGTGATATAATGTTACTGGGATTAATGTAAAGAAGACTTCAAAAACTGTCTTAATGCTTATTCTAGAAGTATTCATGTAGTATTATGAATACTCCTAGAAGGAACAAAAATATAGATAGCTCTTTCAGAACAAATGAATAAAGTCAACTGTTGTTTGGATAGGTAAGGGTTTGGTGATAAGAGAAGATCCTGAGATACATGGGGATACCTGCTCTTCCATTTTGAAGTATTCTTATCATCATAGCTTTCATAATAGGCCACATAAAGAGTCCCAAGGAAAGTATACCATCCCCCCAAAAAAGCTTAGAAAGCTTTCTAACAGTTGACCTTTTCATTGTCAAAGCTTCTTGATATGGAAGGTTTTCTTCTTAAGTTAATACTGAGTTAACCCAGATAAAATAATAGCAAGAAGCAGCCACCACCCCTAAGGACTGGAGGAGATAAAAGAAAAAGAGGTTAAGCTACAAGACATCAAAGGAGAAGCCTACAGAGCTAATCCCAAGAGTTCTAAGGAGCCAGAGCTTCTGAGCTGCTGCTGGTAACTCTGAGGGGACCCTGCAGAGCTGCATGAAGGAAGCTGGAGGCTAAAACAACTGTGGCCACAAAAATAATGTTGGTGTCAACAGGACAACAGAAAAAAAAAAAAGTATCTTTTCCTTTCCTCTCTCCTTCCAATATATCTCTAATTTTTCTGTTTCTTGAATCCAACAGAGAAGCAGCTGACAAGGGAGTGTGGATATTGCAGTTTGCAGAATCCCAGCCCCGGCACCAAAGAACAGAATATAGGTGAGTAAAATTGGAGCTGAGGAAAAAAAGAAAAAAGATAACTAGTACACAAATCAATATAAATAAGGAGAGCTGGCCTTTTTCACAGTGTGTTTACCACATACAAAGAAACACACAAAAACCAAGTTCACCTGCATGGACTGTACATGGTTCTAGCTTCTGGCATAGTCCTCTCTGGTTGTTGGCTCAGTTAACCAGTAAGTAAACATATTTGAATTAATCTAACAGCTTATGATCCAAGAATGTAGGCAAAGAGCATGGACAACCAAGGAGTATATCCGTGTCATATTTGAATTGTTCCTTTATTATTGAAAATAAGTAAAAGAAAAAAAATGAGATAAATAAAACATAACCAAACAAGGAGATGAACATAGCATACAAGAAATGGAAGAATAATAATTTGAAGAAAAATATTTACTATAGGGGGAAAATACTCCAGCAGAATCTGCTGTGTCCTTCCAAAATTTTTAAATGAATGGTAATGAGAAAAATCAGAAGTCACAGAGGAGTTAACAGATTAACTGAAAATGTAACTCTCTGAGAGGCATTTGAAATGCTTCCAGGGCTAGTAGAGTAAGAATAAACTGCAAACTTCATCTTTTCATGGGACAGTAATCTTTCAACAGGTTACCAAAACCCTTCTTACAATAGGTATCTCTTTTTTGTTGTTTGTTTTTTTTAATTAATTAATTAATTTAATAGACCTTTATTGGAGTAAACTTGCTTCACAATACCATGTTAGTTTCTGTTGCACAACAAAGCAAATCAGCCATATGCATACACATGTCCCCATATCCCCTCCCTGTTGAGCCTCCCTCCCATCCTCCCTATTCCACCCCTCTAGGTCATTGCAAAGCACCGAGCCCATCTCCCTGTGCTATGCTGCTGCTTCCCACCAGGCAACTATGTTATTACATTCGGTAGTGTATATATGTCGACGCTATTCTCACTTTGCCCCAGCTTCACCCTCCCACCCCATGTCATCAAGTCCATTCTCTATGTCTACCTCTTTATTCCTGCCCTGCAACTAGGTTCATCAGTACAATATTTTTTTTTAGATTGCATATATATGCACTAGCATACGGTAATTGTTTTTCTCTTTCTGACTTACTTCACTCTGTATGACAGATTCTAGGTCCATCCATCTCACTACAAATAATTCAATTTCGTTTCTTATGGCTGAGTAATATTCTATTGTATATATATGCCACATCTTCTTAATCCATTCATCTGTCGATGGACACTTAGGTTGCCTCCATGTCCTGGCTATTGTAAATAGAGCTGCAATGAACACTGTGGTACATGACTCTTTTTGAATTATGGTTTTCTCAGGGTATATGCCCAGCAGTGGGATTGCTGGATGTTTTAAAGGAATCTCCATACTGTTTTCCATAGTGGTTGTATTAATTTACATTCCCACCAACAGTGCAGGAGGGTTCCCTTTTCACCACACCCTTTCCAGCATTTATTGTTTCTAGTTTTTTTGATCATGGCCATTCTGACTGGCGTGAGGTGATACCACGTTGTAGTTTTGATTTGCATTTCTCTAATAATTAGTGATGTAGAGCATCTTTTCATGTGCCTCTTGGCCATCTGTATGTCTTCCATGGTGAAATGTCTATTTAGGTTTTCTGCCCATTTCTTTTATTTATTTATGCCTGTGTTGGATCTTCGTTGCTGCACACCAGCTTTCTCTAGTTGTGGCAAGCAGGGGTTACTCTTTGTTGCAGTGTGTGGGCTTCTCCCTGCAGTGGCTTCTCTTAGTTGCAGAGCATGGGCCATAGAGCGTGTGGGCTTCAGTAGTTGTGGCACGTAGGCTCAGTAGTTGTGGCTCACGGACTTAGTTGCTCCGCAGCACGTGGGATCTTCCCGGACCAGGGCTTGAACCCGTGTTCCCCGCATTGGCAGGTGGATTCCTAACCACTGCGCTACGAGGGAAGACCCCTTCTGCCCATTTCTTAATTGGGTTGTTTGTTTTTTTGATATTTAGCTTCATGAGCTGTTTGTATATTTTGGAGATTAACCCTTTGTCTATTGTTCCATTTGCAAATATTTTCTCCCATTCTGAGGGATGTCTTTTTGTCTTCTTTATGGTTTCCTTTGCTGTTCAAAAGCTTTTAAGTTTAATTAACTCCCATTTGTTTATTTTGTTCTTATTTCCATTAATTGCTTTGGCTATTCGGGGTCTTTTGTGTTTCCATACAAACTGTAAGATTTTTTTTGTTCTAATTCTGTGAAGAATGCCATTGGTAGTTTGATAGAGATTGCATTGAATCTGTAGATTGCTTTGGGTAGTAGAGTCATATTCAGAATATTGATTCTTCCAATCCAGGAACATGTTATATTTCTCCATCTGTTTATGTCATCTTTGATTTCTTTTTTTTTTTTTTTTGCGGTATGCAGGTCTCTCACTGTTGTGGCCTCTCCCTTTGTGGAGCACAGGCTCCAGACGCACAGGCTCAGTGGCCATGGCTCACAGGCCCATCTGCTCCGTGGCATGTGGGACCTTACCAGACCGGGGCATGAACCAGTGTCCCCTGCATCGGCAGGCGGACTCTCAACCACTGCGCCACAAGGGAAGTCCCATCTTTGATTTCTTTCATCAGTGTTCTATAGTTTTCTGAGTACAAGTTTTTTGCCTCCTTAGGCAGGTTTATTCCTAGGTATTTTATCCCCTTGTTGCAACGGTAAATGCGAGTGTTTCTTTAATTTCTCTTTCTGATTTTTCATTGTGGGTGTAGGAATGCCAGAGATTTCTGTGCATTAATTTGGTATTCTGCAACGTTACCAAATTCATTCATTAGTTCTAGTAGTTTTCTGGTGGCATCTTTAGGATTTTCTATGTATAGTATCATGTCATTGGCAAATAGTGACAGTTTTACTTCTTCTTTTCCAATTTGTGTTCCTTTTATTTCTTCTACTTCTCTGATTTCTGTGGCTAGGACTTCCAAAACTATGTTGAATAAGAGTGGTGAGAGTGGACATCCTTGTCTTGTTCCTGATGCTAGTGGAAATGCTTTCAGTTTTTCACCATTGAGTATGATGCTCACTGTGGGTTTGTCGTATATGGCCTTTATTATGTTGAGGTAGCTTCCCTCTATGCCCATTTTCTGGAGAGTTTTTATCATAAATGGGTGTTGAACTTTGTCAAAAGCTTTTTCTGCATCTATTGAGATGATCACATGGTTTTCATTCCTTAATTCATTAATGTCGTGTATCACATTGATTGATTTGCATTTATTGATGAATCCTTGCGCCCTTGGGATAAATCCCACTTGATCATGGTGTACGATCCTTTTAATGTGCTGTTGGATTCTGTTTGCTAGTATTTTGTTCAAGATTTTTGCATCTATGTTCATCAGTCATATTGGTCTATAATTTTCCTTTTCTGTGATATCTTTTTCTGGCTTTGGCATCAGGGTAATGGTGGCTTCGTAGAATGATTTTGGGAGTGTTTCTCCCTCTGCAATTTTTTGGAAGAGTTTGAGAAGGATCAGTGTTAGCTCTTCTCTAAATGTTTAATAGAATTCACCTGTGAAGCCATCTGGTCCTGGACTTTGTTGGAAGATTTTTAACTATGGTTTCAGTTTCATTACTTGTGATAGGTCTGTTTATATATTCTAATGCTTCCTGGTTCAGTCTTGGAAAATCGTACCTTTCCAAGAATTTGTCCATTTCTTTTTGGTTGTCCATTTTATTGGCATATAGTTGTTTGTAGTAGTCTCTTATAATCCTTTGTATTTCTGCAGTGTCAGTTCTGAGTTTTCATTTCTAATTTTATTGATTTGCGTCCTCTCCCTTTTTTTCTTGATGAGTCTGGCTAAGAGTTTATCAATTTTGTTTATCTTCTCAAAGAACCAGCTTTTAGTTTTATTGCTCTTTGCTATTGTTTTCTTCCTTTCTATTTCATTTATTTCTGCTCTGATCTTTATCATTTCTTTCCTTCCACTGACTTTGGGATTCCTTTGTTCTTCTTTCTCTAGTTGTTTTAAGTGTAGGGTTAGATTATTTATTTGAGATTTTTCTTGTTTCTTGAGGTGAGATTGAATTGCTATAAACTTCCCTCTTAGAACTGTTTTGCTGCATCCCATAGATTTTGGGTCATCATGTTTTCGTTGTCATTTGTTTCTATGTATTTTTAAATTTCTTCTTTGATTTCTTCAGTGATCTCTTGGTTATTTAGTAGCAAACTGTTTAGCCTCCACGTATTTGTGTTTTTTACAGTTTTTTTCCTGTAATTGATTTCCAATCTCATAGCGTTGTGGTCAGAAAAGATGCTTAATACGATTTCAATTTTCTTATATTTTCCGAGCTTCATTTGTGACCCAAGATGTGATCTATCCTGGAGGATGTTCCACATGCACTTGAGAAAAAGTGTATTCTGCCACTTTTGGGTGGAATGTTCTATAAATATCAATTAGATCTATCCAGTCTATTGTGTCAGTTAAAGCTTGTGTTTCCTTATTTATTTTCTGTTTGGATGATCTGTCCATGGTGTAAGTGGGCTGTTAAAGTCACCTACTATTATTCTGTTACTGTTGATTTCTCCTTTCATGGTTGTTAGCATTTGCCTTACGTATTGTGGTGCCCCTAT
Source organism: Neophocaena asiaeorientalis asiaeorientalis (assembly GCF_003031525.2). Classification (NCBI taxonomy): domain Eukaryota; kingdom Metazoa; phylum Chordata; class Mammalia; order Artiodactyla; family Phocoenidae; genus Neophocaena; species Neophocaena asiaeorientalis. The sequence continues at coordinate 412,047 of NW_020185336.1, forward strand.
GTTGGGTGCACAAACATGTATAATTGTTATATCTTGTTGTTGGATTGATCCTTTGATCGTTATGTAGTGTCCCTCCTTATCTCTTGTAGCAGTCTTTATTTTATAGTCTATTTTATCTGATACAAGTATTGCTATACTCCAGCTTTCTTTTGATTTCCATTTGCATGGAATATCTTTTTCCATCCCTTCACTTTCAGTCTGTATGTGTCCCTAGGTCTGAAGTGGGTCTCTCGTAGACAGCATATATGTGGGTCTTGTTTTTGTATCCATTCAGCCAGTCTGTGTCTTTTGGTTGGGGCATTTGTCCATTTACATTCAAGGTTATTATCGATATGTATGTTCCTATTACCATTTTCTTAATTGTTTTGGGTTTGTTTTTTTGGGTCTTTTTCTTCTCTTGTGTTTCCCCCTTAGCGAAGTTTCTTTAGCATTTATTGAAAGCTGATTTGTTTCCTGCTTAGAGAAGTTTCTTTAGCATTTGTTGTAAAGCTGGTTTGGTGGTGCTGAATTCTCTTAGCTCTTGTTTGTCTGAAAAGCTTTTGACTTCTCCATAGACTCTGAATGAGTTCCTTACTGGGTAGAGTAATCTTGGTTGCTCTTCCATCACTTTAAGTATATTCTGCCACTCCCTTCTGACCTGCAGAGTTTCCACTGAAAAACCAGCTGATAATCTTACGGGGATTCCTGCTCTTAATACTTTTTCTTTGAATTTAATTTTTGCTAGTTTGATTAATATGTGTCTTGGTTTGTTTTTCCTAGGATTTATCCTATATGGGACTCTCTATTCTTCCTGGACTTGGATGACTATTTCCTTTCCCATGTTAGGGAAGTTTTCCACTATAATCTCTTCAACTATTTTCTTAAATCCTTTCTTTTTCTCTTCTTCTTCTGGGACCCCTATAATTCCAATGTTGGTGCATTTAGTGTTGTCCCAGAGGTCTCTGAGATTGTCTTCAATTCTTTTCATTCTTTTTTCTTTATTCTGCTCCTCAGCACTTATTTCCACCATTTTTCCTTCCAGCTCAGTTGTTCGTTCTTCTGCCTCAGTTATTCTGTTATTGATTCCTTCTAGTGTATTTTTCTTTTCAGTTAAACAGAGATGAACAACACAATGTTTGTTCTTTAGTTTTTCTAGATCTTTGTTAAAAATTTCTTGTATTTTCTCTGTCTGTGCTTCCATTCTATTTCTGAGATTCTGGATCATCTTTCCTATCATTACTCTGAATTCTTTTTCAGGTAGAGTGCCTATTTCCTCTTCATTTATTTGTTCTTGTAGGTTTTTACCTTGCTCCTTCATCCATGACATATTTTTTTCGTGTCTCTTTTTTTTTTTATGAGTGGGATTGTGTTCCTGTTTTACTGGTTGTTTGGCCTGAGGCTTCCAACACTGGAGTTTGTAGGCTATTGGGTAGAGCTGCGTCTTGGTGCTGAGATGAGGAACTCTGTGAGACCTCACTCCAACAAATATCCCCTGGGGTCTGAGGTATAGATGAATCAACAACCAGAAGGTACATCAGTACCACAATAGTAAAAAAGAGGAGGAACAAAAGGAAAAAAAAAACGGGGTGGGGAATGGAAAGGCCTTGGCTGTGGAGGTGGGGCCTAAGCAAGGGCAAGGTTTGGGTGGTGGGCAGGTCCAATGCTGAGGACCCACAGGGCTGGAAAAGGCCCTGGGGCTGTGGGGGGTGGGGCTTAGGCTCAAGGAACAGAAGGGTCCCAGGCGTGCCCCCCACCCCAGTCTCAGAGGGCAGGGGACCTCACTTGGGAGCCTATCAGTCTTCCTGGTCTCGAGTGGGTGGGCCAAATGCCCTGCTCTCCTGTCCTGCTTTTCCTGCAGGGCCCCTCCTGCCTGCCTCCCCTGATCTCCCCAGTCTCCCTCCTATGCCCCCAAGGACCCACGCATCCTGGAGGGGGCCTGGAGAGCAGGGGATCAGCCTGGGAGCTCAGCAGGCTCCCCTGCCTGAGTGGGCCAGGCAATCGCCCTCTGCTCCTCTCCCGCTTTTCCCAGAGAGTCCCTCCTACCTGCCTCTCCTGATCTCCCTGGCCTCAGGGGTGCTGATCTTGTCTGGTCTCCACTTCTCCTCCCCTCTTGGTCCCCGTACTTCCTACCAGTTCACTTTGGGGTTCCTGCTGTCTCCTTGGGGGTTAGAGTCCCCCACCAGCAGCTGGCAGGTGCCCTAACTGTGGGGAGATGCTAATTCCATGTCTTCACAATAGGTATCTCTTTACACAGAAAACAAGAGAACCATATTTCAGAAATTATCTAATTTACTTCAAACTCTACTGGGCTACAAGTCATTTTTATAGCACAACAACGGTTTGTTAAGAGTATCTTTTATTGTTTTTGTTCAATTTAAAATTTAGATAAATAATAAGTCTATATTCTTAAAAAGAAGTAGTTTGAGGAAAAAAGAAGCAAATATTAGGTAATAATAAAATTAGCTAATGTTTACTGAGAGACAGTTCTAAACCTTCATATGTGTTAACTCATTTAACTCTGACAACAACAGTGCTTTGTAGGTGCTACTGATATTCTCATTTTACAGATAGTGAAACTGAGGCACACAAATTACTTCAGCAAGCTCATTTATGTCACATTTCAAGTAAGGAGCCAAGTCAAGATTTGAACCAAATCAATCTGATCCTGGGAAGACAGGCACTAGCCAATAGGGATATCAATTTGAGTTTTCCAGACTCTACCTGTATTGTTAAAATTCATTTCTCTATTGTCCTTCCTTTTTTCATCTAATAATCCAATAATGGTCCACGCTATACATACAGTCAAATATATATAGATCCTCATTTTATGTCTATGTACCGTAAATACATGTTTTTGACTATATATTATAGTTTTTGACTCATTGAATCAAAAGAAAAAATTCAAAATCTTCTATTTGTATTGATAGAAAAGTGTTTATCTAACAATTTCAATCATGGCAAGTAGGCCATAATCAGTGAGAAGCAATTAGAAAAGCACAATCCAAAGGCAGCCCAGCCTTCAGAACATCAATAGACCCTTCTCCTGTGAAGCTATTTAATGCTGATTTTTCAAATTACATGGAACACAAAAATAGAGTGATAGTTCAGTTTTTTTTTTTTTAATGACAGGATACATTTTTATTTTCTAAGAAACCATTTCTAGAGACTGGGTATGCCTTACCATTAAAATCATAGCTCGGTGTTGACACAGAAACTTAAATTCAGAGCAGATCAAAACATGTTCTAAATAGGCCCTTACCGTACATTATTAATGGATAAGACAAAGAACGTTGACATATTTCCATCACTTGGCAAACCTGGCACAAGCAGACTATCAGTAAATACTGGCAAACAAATAGACAAGTAAAGCTGACAACTATTTTTGACTTTTTCATACTCTTAAACATTTTTCAGAAATAAAATTACGACAGTCAGAAAAGATTGAAATATATGACTTCCTTTTGACATTTATGAGAGTAAGAATTCCTCTTTGTTAAAAATAAAAATTAGCCAAATGCTAAATAATAAATGAAATAATAATAGAAATAATTTTTAAAAATCACAGAGTGGCATATAGGTTAAAAAAGGAAAAATACTTACTTTCTAGAATTATTTTGTATTCTACGTATCTATTTAAGTAAAAAGCTTAAAAATACATACATTTTTAGTATAGTATACAAAAGCTTAAAAATATATACATTTTTAGTATAGCAGAAATGACCAGAGTTGGCATCTCAGCCAAAGATGAAAACTACATGAAATGGCTTTAGAAAACAAATTCAGGAAGGTGGGACCAAAAGGAGAAGCTTCCTCTTATCACACAGCATTTAGCCTCAGGGATTCCAGGAAGTTAAAGTGCCCTTCTAGAACATGAAGAGACTCAGGAGTTATTCTGACTGACAGGGTACAGATGTCACAAGAGCAGAGATGTGGAGGCAATTCAGTCAAGAGTTTGAGGAAGAAACACACCATAGTTAAATGTTTGGGTCTATAGAAAAATGAAACAGAGAGAACATGCATTCCATCTGTGCACCCTCTACTCCCCCACTTCCTTAGTGGGAATCTCAGAAAATACGATAAGTTGTTAGACTAGATGAGAATAAAAGGAAGACACACACACACACACACACACACACACACACACACACACACGGCAACTGGAGGCAATGAAGGGAGACAAAAAATATTTAGTACTCCCAACTATCAAAATTTACTGAAAAAGGCATACAAAACATAGATTTTCAGAGGGGAAGAGGACTCTGTGGTTCATTTTGTTCAGCTCCTTCATTTACAGATGAGGTACAATAGGCTCAGAGTTTACATGACTAGTTCACGTTCATGCAGTAGTTTTAGAGAGGAAAACAAGAAATATATGCAGGTTTTAACTACTATTCTTGTATTAATATTTTTCTTTTTAAAAATCAATCTTGGGGCTACCCTGGTGGCGCAGTGGTTGAGTCCGCCTGCCGATGCAGGGGACGAGGGTTCGTGCCCCAGTCCGGGAAGATCCCACATGCCGCGGAGCGGTTGGGCCCGTGAGCCATGGCAGCTGAGCCTGTATGTCCGGAGCCTGTGCTCCGCAATGGGAGGGGCCACAACAGTGAGAGTCCCGCGTACCGCAAAAAAAAAAAAATCAATCTTGGATTTACCACTGTATTAATAAGTGTTCTCTAGAGAAAGAGTTTTCTCTCTCTCTCTGTCTCTGTCTCTGACTCTGCCTCTCTCTGTCTCTCTCTCTCTCTCTCTCTCTCTCTCTCTCTCTCTCTCTCTCTCTCTCTCTCTCTCTCTCTCTCTCTCTCTCTCTCTCTCTCTCTCTATATATATATATATAGAGAGAGAGAGAGACAGAGAGAGGCAGAGAGAGGAAGGGAGGAAGGAAGGGAGAAAACAGCAGAGAGAAAGAGAGAGGAGCTTTATTATAGGAACTGGCTCACGCAATCATGGAAGCCAAGAAGTCATACAATCGGCTGTCTGTAAACTGGAGAACCAGGAGAACCAGTGGTTAATTCAGCTCTTATCCAAAGACCTGAGAACCAGGGGTGCCAATGGTGTTAAGTTCAAGTCCAAGACCTGAGACTTGGGGCCGATGGTATAAGTCTGGTCTGAATCAGAGGCCCAATAAGCAGGAGCGCATGTTCGAGGATGGGGGAAGATGTGCGTCTAAGCTCAGGCAGAGAAAGAGAATTTGTACTACCTCTGCCTTTTTGTTTTTTTCAAGTCCCCAGCAGATTGAATGATGGCCACCCACATTGGTGCAAACAATCTCCTTTACTCAGTCTACCAGTGTAGATGGTAATTTCTTCCCGAGACACCCTCCCAGACACACCTAGAAACAACATTTCTATCCAGGCATTCCTTAGCATATTCAAGTTGACACAAGTCATTAACCATCACAACCACCAAATTCTTTTTATTTATAATATGCAAATAACTAAACCATCTGTCCCACCTGTTCTAGAACTTTCTCTCATAACACATCTATTCATTAAAATGACTGAATCAGAATGTGAACAGTTCAAATATTCCAGGAAATGTAAATAAAACACAACAAAAAAGCGGGCTATTCAAAGTAGCTTTGAGTGTAGTTTCCTGTACATTCCCTTCCAAAAAGAAAAGATGAATTTAAATCATCTTCATTATAAAATATTTTTGTGGGAGGAACATCTACTCACATTATAGAAAAGCAGCCATGACATAAAATCATTGGACACACTCATAGTCCAAAATGAGTTATAAGAATTGTGGGGACATAGAAGGAAAGGGTACATAAAAATAGAGAAGTCATCAAAAGATTCAGGGGAGCTTTCTGGAGAAGAATCATGTTTCACCTAGGAGACAGCCTATCAGAATCTTCAGAGTAGATTGTAAAAAGGGACTGGCTAATTCAGCTTGAAAAAGTTCTCTAAGTGAATCCAATATGCCCAAATTGGATGGCAATCACAGTTGGGGTGGAGGACTATTTTCTTGATTTTGACAGACATTCAAAATTCACATTGCATCAAACTACACAAAAGCCCGTAGAGAAGGGATCTAAAGTGTCAGATACCATGTTAGACCCTCTACATCACTAATTCATTTAACCTCCTTTTATCCACTTCTCACCAAAAATCTCAGAAATATTAAGCAAACCTCATTTAGACAAGTCACTCATTTGCTCTACCTTAAATGCCTTCCACAGTAGTATAGTTTAAGAATATTTCATTTTTGTTGTTGTCATGAAAGATGAGAATGACATCTTCCTTAAAATATATTTTCACAAGTTGCTTACTATAGTTAAACCAGTAATTAGTGAAATACAAGTGTACATTTCTCTAACATCACATCAGAGACATAGAAGTCCTATATAATTCCTTAAAAGTGAGACTAGCCCCCAAAGTGTCCTGATAGCTATAATTCAAGAAATGACAAATTTTATAAAACCCATAAATTACTCATAGTAATAGTCCTGTGGTACTGCTGACAGAGCTTCCACACAGAGGAACACTGTGTGTGGTTTCAAAACTCTTACATGCTTTATAAAAGTTAGCAAGAGGGGGAAAAAAGACAAAGCACAACACGAAACAGTTCTGTACCACTGCAACTCAGCCAGGGTTAATTAGAATGCTCTCCCTTGGTCCTCTGAGGAGTCAGGTTGTGACAAACTGAATGCATCCCAAGCAACAAACACCAAATATTAATACGCCCTTTGCACAGGGCTTAGTTTTAAATGAAGCAACCACAATCAGGTTGCTGCAAATCACCCACCTATAAAATGTTATCAACATTGCAACCTGCTTGACACATCTTGTCATTATGCTTACAACCTAAAGAAAATAAAACATAAAATGAAAACATCTTCTTGTCAGGGTCAGGCTACAGTCATTAATTTTATTCTTCACCATTGAGGGTTTTTGTTTTGTTTTGTTTTTGTTTTTGCAGATTATTGTCCACAGGAGGTTGTCAGTAGCTGACTCTCCGCAGGCTTTATTGACTTGTAGGGAACAAGAGCATTTTAAACCAGAGTTATTTCAATAGCTATAAACAATTTAAAAGATACTATAAAGATGTGGTGGCATTATTGGAATCAAAATACTCAATAGAATACATAAAAGGAAATGGAATCCTTAGCGGCTTGATGTTCGTAAAGAGAATTACCCATTCTTTTGGAAAAGGATTTCCAAAAGTGAACAGATAGCGCTGTAAGGAGTGTTTCTGAGAGACTTGCTATGCAGGAGGCAGATCAAATAGTTTAAAATACAGAAAGCTGCCATTTAAATTCTGGGATCAAGAGTAACCTCAAACATTTATAAGAACATTTTGTATCATTCATTATTTAATGGATAAATGTGTGTCAAACCTCTTCTTTAACGGCCTTTAAATTTAAAAAATAAAACTATTTTATTGAGACAAAGTCTCACCTGAATAATGAAATGTTGAACTATTCAGGCAACTCTCCATCACTGCCTTAGATGTCATTCTGCAGGTAGAGGGCAAATACAGAATAATGGAAGAAAAGCCAGCAGGTGGAGTAGAGAATAGGAGAGGACGGTTGCAGACTGCTGTCCAAGCAGCAGTGGGGGACACACAGCAGACGTCTCGGAAGAGAAGCAAAACCCAGTGGAAAGGACTTGGGAAACAAAACAGCAGAAATTAAGGCAGCTGAGTGGGGAACTCCCAGGGGAGGCAGATACAGAGGAGAATGCGGGTTCATTGCTGGTGTTTTTTTAACTGATCATCTGTGGCTGAGGGCCCTGTCCAAAATTTTATATATACATATGTATGTATGTGTGTATGTATGTATATACACCCACACCCAACTTTTTCCTTTTTTGTAGCGAGAAGTGAGTCAGAAACTCACCTTGGAATCACTGAAAACAGTCCCTCTGGAAGGGGTTGTGTGGGCCCCTTGAAATAACTCAGGAAGGAAAAATCATGTGCAACCACACCAGCTTCTGAGAAGAGCGGGTGTACAGTAAGGTACAATCATTTCCTCAGAAATTATCCAAGGCCTAGAAACCCTTGAAGGAGGAAGGAGGACAGCGATTCTGGGTGTGTAAAATGGCTTATTAGAGAACCAGTCCTTGTTTCTTGTCAGGCTTGGCTGGTCCTTAGGAGGCTTTCTATGGGAACCGACACTGAGCAATGCAGTTTTGGGAGAGCAAGGCTGGTGCAGGCCTAGTGACTTTTAACACCGAGGACATGAAATCACCTGCTCCACAGGACAATGGGGCCTGTGCCCTTCTGAACCAGGGTGGGTGGGGCTGTTACTGCCACACTGGACCAGCATTTTCTCTCAGACCTTAGTCTGACATGATGCAATAAAAATAGAATAAAAAAGAAATACCAGTGTATTGCAAGATACAGTGTAAGAGTTGTTTCTTGAAACTTCTGTATTATTTCATACGTACACACGCACACACACACACACACCCTGTGCACGGATCATCAAAAAGTATGAAAAATGCTGCTCTGCTTTTTATACCAAAAAGTGTAAATGCTGGGTCATATGGGGTGCTTGTGTTTGAATATTGTATTCTAAAATGATGAATTAGACAAATGTTTTAAAGAGATAAGTTAACTTCTCAGAATAATTCTCTCATTTCTGACACATTAATTCTGTGGCTGACAACAAACTTGTAATAAGTGCTAATAATGCGTTAATATTTTAATAATGCTAAGGGAATGGACCACTATTATATGATAATTCTATAGGACATATAATGCTGGACAATCAAATCACATATATACAATGTAAGCTTTAGAAGGAAGATACTAAGATATAAAAACATATGTAATAATTCTAAATTAAAAATAAAGAAGTCCTACCAACATATACAGGAAGCCAAATCTAAAGAGGGGTGAAGACTTGACTCACTCTCAAATAAGTAACCAGGTCCCAGGTCTCAACAAAGAATCTATTTGTTGATAATCCAGATACTGTAACTTGGATGGGCCTGAGACAATGTTTTTTTCCTTTTTGGTCTGAAAAGATTATTCAAACATGTGAAATATATTAGAATATTCCTGCTCTGAAGCCATAAGACAATATCAAAATAAGTATTTCCATAACCCTAAAGAAAGTATAAATAAAGACCAAGTATAGAAATAGTAAGGGCTAAACATATGTTACCAAGATTTCAAATAGATTAAGTATGAGTACATTAATGTTTGGTAATCATTGTATTTATGTATGTTTTATGTTTTGCCTGCTGTTTAAAAGGTTTGAAACATTGAATGGATCAGTTTTAAACAAGCAGTAATTAGTTTTAGTAGTTCAAAGTAATTTAAATGATTAAATGATTCCATGTTTAAATGATTAAGAAAATTTTCAAAATTTTATGAAAGATGTTTTATAAATTGAGTGTTAAGCTATATACACACAGATGCAGTACCTCATCAATGTACAGTCCCTTATGTTAAAGAGAAAATTAACAAGTACTACCAGTTTATATTTTTACATCTAATTTAATGTTTTTCAAATTAAAAAAGGAATGTAGGGCTTCCCTGGTGGTGCAGTGGTTAAGAATCAATGCAGGGGACACAGGTTCGAGCCCTGGTCTGGGAAGATCGCACCTGCCACGGAGCAACTAAGCCTGTGCGCCACAACTACTGAGCCTGTGCTCTAGAGTCCACGAGCCACAACTACTGAGCCCATGTGCCACAACTACTGAAGCCCACGTGCCTAGAGGCCATGCTCCGCAACAAAGAGAAGCCACCGCAATGAGAAGCCTGCACACCGCAATGAAGAGCAGTCCCTGCTGTCCACAACTAGAGAAAGCCCACGCGCAGGAACGAAGACACAGCGTAGCCAAAAATAAAAAATAAATAAATAAAATAAAAAGGAATGTACGCATTAAGTCAAGTGAAAAAAATCAGAGTTGGGTTGACCAAGAGTTTATCGGCTCATCCCAAACCACCCACGGAATCCTACTTGCCCTGGATAATCTATGAGCAGCTTGGTACAGGCATTTTCACAACCTCTTCCTTGCTTATCCAAACACAAAACTATACACCCCCGCACAGGTTTGTTTTCAGAATTGACTCACACTATATACTAAATACCTTGATCTGTAATTTGTCTTTTCATGTTTCATTTTAAATAGCTATTTCCATATATCAGTAGATATATACCAAGCATTCATTTAAAACATAAGCTTTCCTGGTTACACATGTGCGGGCATGCACATGAACTTTTATTTAAGTGGAATGATGCCATCATGGTACTTCTTTTTTAGGTTGGAGATATTCTTTCCTGTTTTATGTTTGTTCGTTTTTGCTTTTTGCACTCCTCTCTTCCCTTGATTCCAATTACTCTTCTCTACCTTCCATCCACCCCATGGTGACACATATTAATAGCCTGATATAGGTCATAAAATGACATGATGCTTTGAAAGTGCTAGAGAGAGGTGGAATTGCAATGAGGTACAAGGTATTATAAAAACATACTGCGATTATTAATAGATTTTAATTATAACAATTTATTAAAATGTATAATAGATCTTATAAATTAAAGCTATGGAATTTGTTAAAATAATCTGAACTATAAAATAGTAATTAAAAATATATTCCCTATATGATTTTAAAAAAAACAGGCATGTAAAAAACACCTGAGTAAAAGTGTTTTCTAAGCTTGAGATGCAAAAACTTAAACTGTTATTAGATGCCAAACTGCACCTGTTTCCAGAGGGAGAAAGGCAGTTTACTTTCAATTCTTAGCTTAGCAGGCACAGAGAGAGAACACCAGGATTTGTGCCTCTGGCTGCTCAAGTTTGGAAATCTGACCTCAGTTTGGAAGCTAAGTTTTTGAAACTACTAGCACATCACCTCATTTTAAAGCCACGTGGGACCTAAGAGATCCTCTAGTTCAACTGTTTTTTTTCTAAGATGGGGAAATTAAGGTCCAGAGAGGTTAAAACAGCTTGCCTAAGGTTTCATAGCTAATTAAAAGCAATGCTGGGGCTCAGATTGAGGTCTCTGCTTTCAGCCCACAAATTTTTGTTTTCTCTACATTTTCTTTATAACACTGAGTCAAAATCTCAGTGACAATGAAAAACATTTAAGAATCTGCCCGCAATTCTGTAGTCCCTTAGGAGTGAAGATTTCCTTCAGGCCTGTGGTTGATAGTGACAGAATCCTTTGGAGATGTCAAGAATACCAGCTAGCTCCACTATTGGGAGAGCAGGTGATGGCTGCTGTGTCAGCTCCTGGTAATCTAGATCCTTGGATGGTGAGTCGATGACAGCTCCCAATCCTGCACCCCACTATTCCTGAAAGTTTGTAAAAGTTACTACTTTAAATTTTTTTAGCTTCAAATGTAAGTTCATCACACTTTTTTGAGTTTCTGAAGTCAACATGTGGAGAGTCAGCAGGTAGTCAGCACATAGAAACCTGTGCATGCAGAGGTACACATAAACATACACAGAAAGATGCCAGATTTTTATACATTAATTTCACTTTTTATACTTCGATCCATTGCAGAATGGTCTATACCAAAAATAGTAGCATGAATTTTTTTCTATTTCAAAAAATAAAGATATAAGAGTTTTACCCAACTATATGATTAGAGAGAACAATTCCCAAACAAGAATGTCCTCACTTCTGTCACCAATTACAAGTATTCATGGTTATTACAGGGAAAGGATACAGATTAAAATCAGCAAAGGGAAAAAATATATAGGGCAGAGCTCAGTACCAAATGTGGAGCTTCTGTTTTCCTCTCCTCATGGAGTCATGGACATGTTTCCTTCCTGACACCGATGTGTGACAATACACACAGCATATTGCCTACCAGGGAAGCTCACCTAAGCCTCAGTGATCAGAGGTTCATTGTGTAGGCCTGACTGATTGCCCATTTGGTTAATCTCAGTCTGCAGATCCTCTGGAGGTCTACTGACACTGTGTGACCCAAAGTCTCCACTCTGAATCACACTATTGGTCTTTTAGTGTAGCCAATCTCCACCTTATGACTCCAGGGCCCCAAGGCAAACAAAAACACTCCCATCAGGCATGACATCCCAAGGGCTTAGAGATTACCTTCCAGAAGCCCAGGGCAGAGGTCAGACCTCTTTTCTGGTTAAGGTTTAATTCTTGTTGCACAGAACTTCTTCTGTTGATGATCCTCTAAGGAAAAGCTAATTTCAGAACTCTCAATGACTTGCCCATCAGAGGCAGTTTCTGTTTATTTGTATGATTACAGACTAAAATTTGCGTAGAAAAACTTAAGGGGAAAAACACCTTTCTTTGTTCTTCAAAAGAGAAAGGATTTTTATGTTGATGTGATATGGGCCCTATTAGACAATTTGATTCCCATAATCCCACTCAGAGATGTCAAAGAAAGAAGACATTCTGATGAGAAAGCTGAGGGGGTCACTATGTAAAGGACTAAAACAAAAACTGGAAACGTCCAAGTTTCACAAATACTGTTATTTATAATAAGTAAAAGTACAAGTACATTTTGGAAATAAGTAAAAGTTGAAAATGTCTGTTTTCTAGAGAGTAAGGAGAGATGAAGAACAAACAGTAACTGGAAGATCGATATTTTTCTCTCCTGCAGCCAAAATAGCTAATACTGATCTGTAGACAAAGGAGACAACAGCATGTTGCCTAAGATCATAGCCATATCCTTATCTCTATGTTCTCTTTTGAACAGTAGTGTACATTAGAACAAATATTACATTTTTAAGAAAATATAACAATGCTATTTTCTTTTGTCCATAGATGGATATACACAAAAGAAAAAAGAAATAACTGGAACTATTTTCCCTTTTGTGTATTTAAATTTTCATCGAGGACTTTGTAATAACATAGTCAACAGAATTTGATATGCCCTTGTATACAAGGAAACACAAGAATTAGAAAGGTAACACCAAATAGAAAAGAAAAATTGTTATTATGCAAAATATTTGAACAGTGACAATTTCTCTAATATATTTTTCAAATGATTATTACATTGTTCTCCAAGGAGATTCAGAGAACTTGTTCAGAAAATGTCCTCCAAATGTCTCCCTAAAGCTATAAAAAAGATGCCAAAATTACACACAGCTCACCCAGAAATATGACATTTTAATTAAGAATATATTTTTAGAACTTGGAAGAAAAATACATAATGTCACAGCACACTAGGAGAAGGCTAGCTACCTATATAATACCATAGATCCAGCACACAGCAATAGAAAATTTTGTTTCTTAATGACTGTGTGTTAGAGAGAGCTGATCTGATTCAGTTCTAAGAATAATTCTCAAAATAAATGAGAAGCATAGATTATTTTTTAATCTAATTTTGAACACTAATGGTATCTTAGTCATATTAAAGGATCAAAGTGTCAGGGAATGTTTTGCTTTCAATTAAATCTTTTGAGTCTGTCCCTCAGTACTGACAGATAAAAAGCACAATGTACAGTTTTCTTTGTTGCATTCTGTTTTTTTAACCAGAATGTTAATCCACTAAAGGGAGTAGGAGAAAGGAGAAGAAAGCAAAGTGGCTTTATCAGCTGATAGTGAGGCTTGTCTATATCCAAGATAGATACAAACCCACCCAATGCAGGCCCAAACCCACATTTCTCTTCAAGTAGACTAGACTCTTTGACCAGATTTCCATTACTTCTTATGTATCCCCAGACCTACTTAATTTCTTATTTCCCAGCTTTGACCTAACAGCTCATTTTTTTCTGAAATATTCAACTCTCTTGCTCAACCAAATATCACATAGAATGGAAAGATGTGTTGCTGTTGTTGCTGTTCCTAAGACTTAAACTTTAAATCTCTGTAGTAAGAACCTTCCTGTTCGCATATTCACTCCTTCTTTGAGGACAGGCAGGGTCATTTAGAGCATAGAGCACAGGATTCAGATTCAAATCTCCATCCAATATTTATTATTTTAATCCTGAAAATTAATGTAAGTTCTCAGAGTTTCCATGCTCTCCTTTCTAAAGTAAGGATACTAATAACTTCCTTGCAAATTCACAGTGAGGATTAAACAAAACAACATACGCCTCCTATTTGTTATAATGTTCTTATACTAGAATGAAAGGCACAGCTTAAGGTATAGCAACCTGGAAGAAAATCTGTTCTGTTTATCGAGTAAAATGCTTTCTAGATTCAGACATAATTCCAGTGGATACTGGATCAGGAGACAAATATGAATGGTCAATGCATGCCTGCCCTCAGAATTGCCCTTTCCCTTTGTCCACTAAGCCTTTGATACAAACTACTATCCATGGCTCCTGCTTTCCACAGACTACATTTTTTTTCTGAACGCTCTCCTCAGACCTCTACAGAGATCCTATTCAAGCTACATCACCTCAGCCCTGCTCTGCTATGTCTGAATTTGAGTACTGGAAAGTGTTCCTTCCTTTGGAAGCACAGTGGCCTTCTGTAAATAGGCCTCTAGTTTTCCTGCCTCGTCAGTTTACCAGGTGTATCTTGACATGTCAAAATCTCTAAAACGCAACCTAAGTTTTATATTACTGTCATCTGTCTTAAATGTCTTTCTCAACAATGTGATCAGTGTCAGAACTGTTTTTCACTTTATTTTTATCTCCAACTTTATCTAATAAACTTCTTTGCCTAATACAGGTTCTTTATAACCTTTCTTAGAAAAACAAAATGGTAATCAACCTCTAACACTTGAACACGCCTTCAGCTTACTCTTATTTAGCACATCCCAGACCCTTGCTAACTCATGTTTTAGATCCATGACTCCTAATCTGAATTTTGTCTCTCATTTGAGTCCCAATAGTTCATATTACTCTTACACAAAGGCACCCTAGGAGTTTAATCTCAGATTTGAGGGACTTGGTCAATATCGTCGACTGATAAGATGAAGGCAACTTGGAGTGCCATAGAGCCCACAAAGGTAGAATTACCTGAGACAAACTAGGAATTCCTTTGAGGAGGGTGTTAGTGCAAGTCACCATTCAAGACCAGTGGTACTACATGACCCAGGAAGGTTCCAACACCAATGACACCTTCCCTGGAGCCAACAGATACTTCCTAGAGAAGGAGATTTCTGGAGGACCTCAACCCACTCACAGCATCTAGAAGTCCTGCTGCACCTGTGATTCTGGAGTGTGAACTCCTGCTCTTGATTCTTTAATCAATGTTATCCCCAGTGATGTGATGTATATATAATTCATATGGTTAATATACAGAGTTTTCTTTTTAAAAGCAGAATACTTAGAAGTTAAGCCTATTTCCAACACAAAAGTCAACCTCTCTTAGAAGCTGCCTTTGAAGAAACTGCTCCTCTCTGCCATTCATATCCCTCTGCGATGAGACACTCTCTCTTACCTTTACTCACAGCTTCTTCACTTGATCAATCCCAGTTTGATTCTACCTCCTACAAGTCAATAACCATAGGCATATCCTTCTATTACCTTTGATTTCCAAATAATTATTGCTACAAGGCAAAGACTATAAGGAACTTACAATTCAAATTGATTCTTTCCTTCTTTTTCTGTTCTACTTCAGGTGAGGAGAAAAAAATATACAAAAGGTATTAAATACAAATGTTTATTAGTATTATTTTCCATTTAAAATTATATTTGTGCTCCAATCAAATTATGATTAAAGCAACAGAGGAAGAATTACTTTCGCTTTAAAACCAAGGAAAACAGATCTTTTCATTATGAAATGCAGTATTGACAATGCCTGTTAAAATGAAATCAGCTGCCTTTGAATTTTATGAATAATATGAATATCTCTAATCAAAATAAACTAAGTTTAAGAATCTTCATAAAATAGTGTTTGATAGTAATTAAACTTAAATTAGATAAATAAAAGGTATAAGGATAATTTATAGATTAAGTTTGGATCTCAAAATATAAATATGTTCTATGTTAAAAATTCAGGTTATTAAATATTTGAATTTTAAGTTTTCAAATTACTATTTGGATCCAAACACATTTACTTGTCATGATAAACACCATCAAGCCAAAATTTAACATCCTTTCATGATTAAAAATTCTCAACAAAGTGGATATAGAAGGAACATACCTCAACATAATAAAGGTCATATACAACAAACCAACAGCTAACATCATGCTTAACACTGAAAGGGTAAAAGCTTTTCCTTTAAGATCATAAACAAGACAAGGGTGACCAGTCTCACCACTTGCGTTCAATATAGTACTGGAAGCCCTAGCCAGAGCAATTAGGCATGAAATAAAAGGCATCCAAATTGGAAAGGAAGAAGTAACATTGTCTCTGTTAGCAGATGGCATGATCTTATATAGAGAAAATTCTAAGGACTCCACCAAAAAATGGTTAAAACTAATCAATGAATTTAATAAAGTTGCAGGACACAGAATCAACATACAGAAATCAGTTGCATTTCTATACACTAACAACTAACCATGTGAAAACAAGTTTTAAAAAATTCCTTTACAATAGTATCAAAAACAATAAAATTCTTAGGAATAAATTTAACCAAGGTGGTAAAAGATCTCAATACTGAAAACTATAAGACACTGAGGAAAGAAATTAAAGAAGACACAAATAAATGGAAAGATATCCCATGTTCAGATTGGAAGACTTAATATTGTTAAAATGTACATATTGCTCAATGCAATCTAAAGATGCAATGCAATTTCTATCAAAATTCCAATGGCATTTTTTCACAGAATTAGAACAAACAATCCTAAAATTTGTATGGTACCACAGAAGACCCTGAACAGCCAAAACAATCTTGAGAAAGAACAAAGTAGATGGCATCACACGTCCTGATTGCAAACTATGTTACAAAGCTATATTCATCAAAAGAGTATGGTACTAACATAAAGATAGATACACAGACCAATGGAACACAATCAAGAGCCCAGAAATAAACCCACACATGTATGGTCAACTAATATTTGACAATTGTTGCTAAAAGAAAAAGAATGTCAGCCATAAATTTTTATTCCATTAAAACTATACCTAAAAAATAAAAGAAATAAAGACATTCCTGGATTTAAAAAACAAAACAAAACCTAGAAAATCTGATGGTAGCAGAACTGTCTTACAAGAAATTCTAAAGGAAGTTTTTCAGGCTAAAATGAAAGGACACTAGACAGTAACTAGAATCTACACAAAGAATAAAGGACATCAGTAAAGTTAACTCCACAAATAAATATAAAAGACAATACAGATGCATTTTGTTTATAAGCCATTTCTTCCTTTGTATGATTTAAAATACAAGTGAATAAAGCAATAATTTAAAAATTTGTGTTGAAGGGCTTATAATGTTTAAAGATGTAATTTGTATGACAATAATAGCCCAAAGAAGAAGAGAGAGAATGGAGCTAAGTTTCCATATCATTTAGAAATTGAGTTGGTATAAATTCAAATTAGATTATCTTGATTTAAGATGTTAATTTTAATCCCCAGGGCAACCACACAGAAAACTGAAATAAATATATAGAGAGAAATGAAAAGAAACATGGGAATTAAATGGTAGATTATAAAATAACTATATGAAACACAAAAAAAGCAATAATGGAATAAAAAGAGAAAAAAAATAAAAACATTCAGAAAATAAGGACCAAATTGGCAGACATAAAATCTACATTATTAGTAATTACATTAAGAATAGATTTTTTAAAAATCTGCAATCAAAAGAAGAGATTGGCAGAATGAATAAAAACATGACCCAAATATATGTTGCATACATATGCATATATATGATGCAAACATATATATATATATATATATATACACACATATATCTCATGCAAACAATAAAAAAAGAAATAGTGACTATTCTAATGTCAAACACAATGAACTTTAAGACAAAAATTTTTATTAAGGACAAAAAAGAACATTTTATAATGATAATAGGATCAATAAATCAGGAAGATATAACAGATAAAAACATATGTACCTAACAACAAATCACCAAAATACATGAAGTCAAAACTGAAAAAATTGAAGAGAAAATAGATAATTAAAAATAATAGCTGGAGTTGTCAACAGTCCACTTTCAATAATAAGTAGAACAATTAGAGAGATCAAGAATAGAAGAGTCAAACAACACTATAAACTAACTAGACCAAACAGACATATGTAGAACATTTCAATCAATAATGGCAAAATGCACATTTTTCACATGTGCATATGGAATATTCCCCAGGATATACCATATGATAGGCTATAAAAGAAGTTTCAATAATTTCAAAATAATTTAAATCACAAATTATTTTGTTCAACCATTATGGAATTAAATTAGAAATTAAATACTGATATGGGCTAAGAAGTTCACATATATGATAAAATTAACAAAGCATTTGTAAATAACATATAAGAGAATATATTACAATGTTAATTAGAAAATGCTTTGAGATGAGTGAAAAAAAATCAAAATACCAAACTTATGGTAGACACATACAGTAGACAGCTAAACCAAGAGTGAAAGTAAAATTCACAGCTTTAAATGCTTATATTAAAAGAGAATGATCTCAAAGCAATTACCTAACTTTCTACCTTAAAAAATTAGAAAATAGCAGACTAAATCCAAAGCAAGCAGAAGGAAGGAAATAAAGTTTAGGGTGGAAATAAATGAAATATAGAATAAAATGAGAATGGTAGAAAATATTTTCAAATCATATATCTGATGAAGACATATATTCTAAATATATAATGAAACTTTGCAGATCTATAATGAAGAGACAATAACTAAATATTAAAATGGAGCAAATAATTTTAGTAAATATTTCTCTACAGATGATATACAAATGATCAGTAACTACATGAAAAGATGCTCAGAATCATTGTCTTTAGAGAAATGCAAATCAAAACCACAATGACATACCATCCCCATCTACCAAGATGTCTAAAATAAAAATGTCAGACAGTAACAAATATTGGTGAGAATGTGTAGAAATGTGAACCTTCATTCTTTGCCAGTAGAAATATAAAATAGTATAGCCACTTTGGAAAACATTTTGGCACTTTCTCAAAATATTAAAGTAACCATATGATCCAGCAATTACACTCCTAGGTATATACCCAAAGGAAACTAAAGCATATTTCTGCACAAAAAGTTATACACAAATGTTCATAACAGCATTATTCATAATGGTCTAAAAGAAGAAAAAAACTAATGTTCAACTGATGAGTGCATAAATAAAATATAATATATACATGTTATTTGGTAATAAAAAGAAGTGAAGTACTGATAAAGTACTGAAGTACTACGATAAAGATGAACCTTGAAATATTAAGAGTGAGAATCAGTGACAAAAAGTACCACATGTTGTATGAACCTATTTATATGAAATGTCCAGAATAGAAAATCCTTAATATGGAAAGTAGATTAGTGGTTTCCAGGTACTGGGGAGAGAGGAAAATGTGAAGTGACAGGCAGGTGGAAAATGAGTGATTTACTTGGGAGGGTGCTGAAAATGTTCTAAAATTAGGTAATTGAAATGATGTAGAACTCTGTGAATATATTAAATAACCCACTGAATTTCATACTTTTAAAGCGTGAATTTTAAGGTATGTGAATTACCTCAATAAAGTTATTCTAAAAGGTAAATTAACAAATAGAATACAGAAGTATATATGAAAGGACAATATCCTTTGACCAAGTAGATTTTATCCTAGGGTTATCATCTTTGCAAGTCCAGAACCTCAATTTTATCGGTATACTCAGGTCTAATGGAGTTTTTACTTTAATACCCTTGAGATACATTCTCAAAAGAGAATACATAAAACTATAGCATTAATTTATTATCTAAGGTGAGGGAGAAATCCATTCCTAAGTATTTACTCAAGAAACATGAAATTTTACATTAACACAAAAACTTGATTGTGAATGTCCAAAGCAACTTTGCCTATAATCACCTATAGGTGATTTGCCTATAAAAACCAGAAACCTCCCAAATATCCTTCAATAAATGAACACATATACAAAAAGTAGTACATCCCCATATGAGATACTACTCAATAAAAAGAAACAAACTTCTAATACACATTACAAAATGAATGAACCTGAAACACACTATGATATAAAAGTAGTTATTAGACCCCAAAAGCAATATACTGTATGTTTTCATTTACATGGCATTCTGGAAAAGACAAAGTTAAGGGAAAGGAAACTGGCCACCAGTAGCTAAGGGTGGGGGCAGTAAGTACAACAGAGTAAAAGTGAAATATTTGGAGTTATATAACTTTTTTTCAATCTTGATTGTGGTGATGGTTATATAATTGTATGTGTCAAAATTCAGAGAACTTTACATTAAAAGGGATGAATTTTACTATGTGTAAACTATATAAAAATCAATAAATGAATTAGATATATAGATACAGAGAGAGAGAAAGAGAGAAATAGGGTAAGATAGATTGATGGATGGACTGGTGAAACAATGAATGGACAGATAACAGAGTTTTCCAGACTTGTTCCCTTTTTCCATGTATCCTATATCAATATATATCTTGTTGTTATTTGTAAAAGACACTAACAAATGCAATCAATATATCCCTATGTCCCTATATTCCTAATTGCATTCATCTCCTATCAAAAGACAAGTACCTCTGAGGAGAGCAGCACTGCACCTATACCTCTCAAGAGTAGATACCACTAGGGAGAATGGAAAGAATTTAAGAGCTATGGGTACCTGAGGGGGCTGGGTGGTATCGCCTTTAATAAATGGAGGAAGCTATAGAGCAAAGACACATGAATGCATTGTGACCCTCTATGAAAACTTGCTTTTTCTAACATAAGTACCTATATGATGCTCTACCCTGGGGATTGGAGAGAAGGAGCTGAGGTATTACTATTTTTTATCTTCTCTATGCCAGACTTCTTTTTGTGGATATCATTTATGCCTCTCCTTATTCATATTTTTAGAACATCCTTCCTAATCAATAATTTGTAGCCACAACCTAAAATTATACCAACTGCCTATCTTATCTTCAGATGCGGGCTAGCACAAGGTATTTATCTGTCTCATTCTCCAACTCCATGTACCAAAAATAATCTCCATACCTGAAAGTAACAAAAGGAATGTATAAGGCCTAATAACTGATAAGGAAAGGAATGTCATTTCCAGGAAGCTCTGCAAAGCAGTGGAAAGTAAAATAAAATTTAAATAAAGATAACTTCAAAATAACATCCTTCTTTTAAAGAGTCACTTGGAGGAGACTGTAGGATGAAGGCTCATTTATCATCCCCATATTCATTAGCTTATGAAATATTATGGTATTAAAAAGGCCCACTGTCTCTCATAGATATAAAGCCAGAAATCAATTTTTGAATCATGAGAAGTAATGGTAAGTACTAGCAATGAGGCACTTTGCAAGTCTTTAAGCTTCTTTTTACCCATTTTTAATGGCAAGGGGAAAGAAGGGTATTTTGGATCAAAATAATATTTTTATTTAGAGTGATTTAGAATGAGTTTTCCAATCTATAGTGTCTAGGAATGCTTTTAGTCCTTAGGTAGGAAGAGCTTTCTTTTAAGCAGATGAGTTGGTCTTAAGCAAAATGTGAAAGCTGAAAGTAGTTATTTTTGCCCTGATCTAAAGTATGTACACCTTTTAAGATTACTTCCTTGAGAAGGGCTACAGCATGAAAGTTAGTCAAAATCAAATGGAACAATTTTCCCCAGGAATAAAAAATTTCTAGTCAATTTTGTTTTTAAAAAGTAGTAATTTTGGTATAACATTTCCAAATATATCTTTTGTAACTTTTACATATCTTTATAATACAATTTTCAATTTAAGTTCTTTTTCTTTCATTCTTTATATTTCTGAATCGTTTTTAGGCTTTTTTTTTTTTTTTTTTACCATTCCTATATTATGAAGAGTAGGAAAAGCACTGTATACAAAAGTAATGATGTAATAAAGTATTTATTGGGTTTAAGTGAAAAAAGCCTGTTACAATCACTAATTCAGAGATTAAAATAATAAAGTTTTCCCAATTTTTATTGTGGTAAAATATTGTAAGATAAAATTTACCACCTAGACCATTTTTAAGTATACAATTCAGTACTATTAAATACATTCATAAGGTTGCACAAACATCACTACCACCATCTCCATAACTCTTTTCATCTTGCAAACCAAAGTCTATTAGCTAAGCAGTAACTCCCATTCTACTCTGCCCCTAGTCCCTGGAAATCACCATTCTACTTTTGGTCTCTATGATTTTGACTACTCTACGTACCTCATTTAAGTGGGGTCATACATTATCTGTCTTTTTGTGACTCATTTATTTCACTTAGCATAATTTCTTCAAGTTTCATCCAATGCTGTAACATATGTTAGAATTTCCTTCCTTTTTAAGGCTGAATAATATACCATTGTATGTATATACCACATTTTGCTTAACCATTGATGGACACTTAGATTGCTTCCACATTTTAGCTATTGCAGATAATGTTGCTATTAACATGAATATACAAATATCTCTTTGAGATTCTGTTTTCAATTATTTTGGATACATACCCAGAAGTGGAATCACTGGATCATACAGTAATTCCATTTTTACTTTCTTGAGGAACCACCATACTTTTTTCCGCAGCAGCTGTGCCATTTTACATTCCTACCAACAGTGCACAAGGTTTCCAATTTCTTCACATTCTCGCCAGCACATATTTTCTCTTTCTTTGATAGTAGCCATCTTAATGAATATAATTGGTATCTCCTTGTACTGTTGATTTGAAATTTCCTAATGGTTAGTGATGTTGAGCATTTTTCCATGTCCTTGTTGGCCATTTGTATACCTTCTTTGGAGAAAGTCCATTGGCCATTTTTGAGTAGGGCTATTTGTTTTATTATTATTGAGATTTAGGTATTCTCTATATAATTCTGCATATTAATCCCTTATCAGATATGTGATTTGCAAATATTTTCTCCCATTCTGTGGGTTGTCTTCTATTCTATTGCCTTTTGATGCACAATTTTTAATTTTCATGAAGTCCAATTTGTCTATTTTTTCCTTTGTTTCCTGTGCCTTTGGTATCATATCCAAGAAATTACTGCCGAATTCAATGCTGTTAAATTTTTGCCCTATGTTCTCTTCTGAGTTTTATAATTTTAGGTCTTACATTTAGGTCTTTGATTCATTTTGAGTCAATTTTTGTATATGGTGTTAGATAAAGATCCAAATTCATTCCTTTGCTTTTGGATATTCAGTTTTCCCAGCACCATTTGTTGAAAAGACTGCCCTTTTCTCATTGAATAGTCTTGGCAACTGTGTCAAAAATTGTTTGACCAAATATGCAAGAATTTTATTTCTGGGCTCTCTATTCTATTCCATTGGTCTATATGCCCATTTTCAGGCCAGTACCACACTGCTTTGATCACTGTAGCTTTGTATTAAGTTTTGAAATCAGAAAGTGTGAGTCCTCCAGCTTTGTTTTTCTTTTTAAACTGTTTTGGCCAGTAGGATTCTCTCAAGATTCCTTATGTATTTTGAGATTTTTTTTCTATTTCTGGAAATATTATGATAGAGACTGCATGAAATCTGTAGATAACCTTGGGTAGTTTTAATATCTTAACAATATTAAGTCTTCCAAAATATGAACATGGATGTATTTCCACTTATTAATGTCTTTAAATTCATTCAGCAATGTTTTATCGTTTTCAAGTAGTGTACATGTCTTTCATCTCCTTGGTTAAGTTAATCCCTTAGTATTTTATTCTTTTTGATGCTATTGTAAATGGAATTGTTTTCGTAATTTCCTTTTCAGATTTGTCATTGTTACTGTATAGAAATTCAGCTTAATTATGTGTGTTGAGCTTGTATCTTGCTACTTTGATAAATTAATTTATTAATTCTAACAGATATTTTGTGCATTCTTTAGGGGTTTCTACATATAAAATCCTATTATCTGTGAATAGAGATAATTTTATTTCTTCCTTTCCAATTTAGATGCACTAATTTTTCTTGCCTAATTGCTCTGGCAAGAACTTTAAGTACTATGTTTAATAGAAGTATTGAAAGCAAGTATCCTTGCATTTACAGTTTTGTGATGGAGACTTTAGAGTTTTCTATATATAGTATCATGTCACCTGCAAATAGTGACCATTACTTCTACGCTTCCAATTTATATGTCTTTTATTTCTTTTTCTTGTCTGATTTCTGTGGCTAGGACATCCAATACTATGTTAAATAGAAGTGGCAAAAGTGGGAATCCTTGTCTTATTCCTGATTTTAGGGGGAAAGCTTTCAGCTTTTCGTCATTGATTATGTTAGCTGTGGGTTTGTCTAAAACGGCCTTTATTACGTTGATATGTTCCTCTATACCCATTTTGATCAGAGTTTTTATCATGAATGGGTATTTAATTTTGTCAAATGCTTTTTCTATGTCTATTGAGATGATAATGTGATTTTTATCTTTCCTTTTGTTAATGTGGTGTCTCACACTGATTAATTTGTGGATACTGAACCATACTTGCATCCCTGAAATTAATCCCACTTAATCATGGTGTATGATCCTTTTTATACATTGTTAAATTTAGTTTGTTAACATTTTGTTGAGAATTTTTGCATCTATATTCGTCAGAAATATTGGCCTGTAATTTTAGCGTTTTGTAATGTCTTTGTCTGGGTTTGGTATCAGGGTAATGGTGGCTTCATAAAATGAATTTGGGAGTGTTCCCTCCTCATCAGTTTTTTGGAATAGTTTGAGAAGGAAAGGTATTGGCTCCTCTTTATATATTTGATAGTATACCCCTGTGAAGCTGCCTGGTCCTAGACTTTTATTTGCTGGGAGTTTTTATTTATTACTGATTCAATTTCACTACTAGTAACTCATCTGCTCAGATTATCCATCTCTTCCTTATCCAGTTTTGTTGTGATATATACGTGGGAAGAAAGCCTATTTTAAGATAAGAACTCAAAAGAGACGGGGTCTCGCTATGTTGCCCAGGCTGAAGTGCAGTGGCTATTCACAGGCGCGATCCCACTACTGATCAGCACGGGAGTTTTGACCTGCTCCGTTTCCGACCTGGGCCGGTTCACCCCTCCTTAGGCAACCTGGTGGTCCCCCACTCCCGGGAGGTCACCATATTGATGCCGAACTTAGTGCGGGCACCCGATCGGCATAGCGCACTACAGCCCAGAACTCCTGGACTCAAGCGATCCTCCTGCCTCAGCCTCCCGAGTAGCTGGGACTACAGGTGCGCGCCACCACGCCCGGCCCTTATCCAGTTTTGGAAGACTGCTTCTTCCAAAGGAATTCATTCATTTCTTCTAAATTGTCCACTTTGTTGGCTTATAACTGTTCGTTACTCTTATGATTTTTTGTATCTCTGTTATATCAGCTGTAATTTCTGCTCTCTCATTTCTTATTTTGTTTATTTGGGCCCTCTCTCCTACTTGATGAGCCTGGCTAAAGGCTCATCAATTTATCTTTTCAAAACACCAGATCTTGGTTTCTTTGATCTTTTCTATTCTTTTTTGGTCTCTATTTTATTTATTTCCACTATGATTTTTACTTCCTTCCTTCTACTGACTTTGGGCTTTGTGTGCTCTTCCTTTGTTAATTCCTTTAGACGGTAGGTTAGGTTATTTATTTGACATTTCTTTTAATTGAGTTGGCCTGTGTCACTATAAACTCTCTCTTAGAATTACCTTTGCTATGCCTTAAATTTTGGAAAGTTGTGTTTTCATTTTCGTTTATCTCAGGGTATTTTTTGATTTTCTCTTTAACATCTTCATTAACCTATTGTTTTTGTAGTAACAGTGTTTAGTCTCCATGTATTTGTTGGGTTTTTTTATTTATTTATTAAACTATAGTTGATTTACAATATTGTGTTAGTTTCAGGTGTACAGCAAAATGATTCAGAGATATATATTTTTTCAGATTCTTTTCCATTATAGGTTATTACAAGGTATTGAATATAGTTTCCTGTGCTAAATCCTTGCTGTTTATACTAAACAATATACTAAATCATTGTTTTTTTTCCACGTGTTGCTTTTCCCATTTTTTTTTCCTGTAATTGACTTCTAGTTTTTTACTATTGTGGTTGGAAAAGATGCTTGATATAATTTCTATCTTCTTAAATTTGATGAGGCATGTTTTGTGGCCTAGCATGTGATCTATCCTGGAGATCATTCCATGTGCACTTGAAAAGAATGTGTATTCTGTTGTTTGGGGATGGAATGTCCTGTAGATATCTATTAAATGCAGTTGGTCTAATGTGTCATTTAGTGCCAACTGTTCTCATTAATTTTCTGCCTGGGTGATATGCCCACTGATGTAAATGGGGTGTTAAAGTTCCCTACTATTATTGTATTATTATCAATTTTTCCCTTTATGTCTATTAATATTTGCTTTATATATTTAGGTGCTCCTACATTAGGTCCATGTATGTTAACAAATGTTATATTGTCTTCTTGTATTGATCCTTTTAACATTATATAATGTCCTTCTTAGTCTTTTTGTTATAGACTTTGTTTTAAAATCTACATCGTCTGATATGAGTATTGCTACCCCAGCTTTCTTGTCATTTCCCTTTGCATTTAGTATCTTTTTCCATCCTCTTACTTTCAGTCTGTGTGGCTCCAGCTCTGAAGTGAGTCTCTTGTAGGCAGCATATGGATGGGTCTTATTTCAGTCCAATCAGCCACCCTACGTCTTTTGACTGGAGCATTTAGTCCATTCACTTTTCAAGTGATTATTAAATAATGTACTTAGTGCCATTTTATTACTTGTTGTCTGGTTGTTTTGCAGTTCTTTGCTGTTCTTTTCTTCAGTCTCTTCCCTTGTGGCTTGATTATTTTCTTCAGTGTTATGCCTTTGTTCCTTTCTCTTTGTGTATCTATTGTAGTTTTTTGATTTGTGGTTACCATGGGGTTCATATATATTGACCTATACCTTTATCTACTTGTTTTAAACTGATAGTCCTTTAAGTTCAAACACATTTTAAAAGATCTACGGTTTTTACTCCTCTCACGTTTTGTGTTTGTCATTTTTTACATCTTCATGTCTATCTTGTACCTGTTTGTTGTAGTTATAGTTGACTTTACAAATTTTGTCTTTTAATCTTTGTTCTAGCTTATTTAAATGGCTGATCCACACCTTTTACTACATATATACCTTTACTAGTGGGATTTAACCTTTCCTATAAATTCTTACTTCTTGTTGTAGCCTTTTCTTTTCCACTTAACAAAAACCCCTTTAACACTTCTTGTAAGGTCAGTTTAGTATTAATGAACTCTTAGTTTTTGCTCGTCTGAGAAGTTCTTTATCTCTTCTTCAATTCCGAATGATAACCCTTGCTGGGTAGAGCATTCTAGGTTATGGATTTTTCCCTTTCAGTAATTTAAATATATCATGCCACTCCCTTCTGTCCTGCAAAGTTTCTGCAGAAAAATAAGATGATAGACTTATAAGAGTTCCATTGTATGTGAGTCTTTGTTTTTGTCTTGCTGCCTTTAAAATTCTCTATGTTAACTTTAACCATTTTAATTATGATATGTCTTGGTGTGGGTCTCTTTGGGGTCATCTTGGTTGGGACTCTGTTTCCTGTACATAGAAATCTGTTTCCTTCAACTTCAGGAAGTTTTCAGCCATAATTTTATCAAATACATTTAAGCCTTTTTTCTCTTCTTCTGAGACCCCCTATTATGCGAATGTTAGTACACTTGATGCTGTTTTAGAGGTCCCTTAAACTATCCTCATTTTTCTTTTTTAATTTTGGAATTTTTTTGTTTTTGTTTTTGCTGTTCTGATTGGGTGATTTCCATTATTCTATCTTCCTTATCATTCACGCATTCTTCTATATCACCTAGTCTGCTGGTATTTCCTTCTAGTATGTTTTTCTCTTCAGTTATTTTATTCTTCAGCTCTAACTGGTTCCTTTTTATATTTTTCTAATTTCTTGTTAAAATTCTCACTGTGTTTACATTTTTTCCCAAGTTCAGTTAGCATTCTTATTACTAATGCTTTGAACTCTTTATCTGGTAAATTATTTATCTGTTTCATAGGGGGTTTTCCAGGGGTTTTTTTCTTTTTCTTTTGTTTGAAACATATACCTCTGTCTTCTCATTCTGTTTACCTTTCTGTCTCTATGATGAGTTTCATTCATGCAGGAATGAAACTCTTCAGGTTCATGGATAGCAAAGAAAAAGGACAGTTTTGATAAATCCAGGAGAGTATACCTCAAGGTTTAGAGTTTAGCAAGACAATTAGATATTTTATACCTAATATATTTATATTTATATCTCTATATATTTAAGAGGGGCTTGCAACTCTGAGTGATGGTTATAAAAGTAACTTTAAGCTTCTAGAATTATTGCTGCACTCATATGCCTCATAGATTCTTTCTGTACAATCTCCTCTTTGCCAAAGTACAGCCTCAGAAACATGCCTTATAACTCCAGAAGCATACCATGTCATGTCACTCTGAAATCATTGGGTCCAAAGATGGGAATCCACCATACACTCTAACTTTTGGCTCTCAATTCAGAGAACCTTAATTGGCATGAGTGATTGAGCCAGCCACTCTTCCAGGCAGGAGATAGAGACAAGTTCAGTCAAATTATCCTATTGGACTTCTTTTGTTTCTGTTCCCACATTTCATCAGTGGGGAAAGATGATGAATCTGGTATATAAAGTTTCTGGAATCAATTCCTTCCGTGTTGAAACTCCTGGGCTTTAAGCCTTCTAGTGACTCATAGCTCAAGAGAACTTCAAAATCACCTGGGAAACATTTTTTAATGCCAATGCATGGAGTACAGCCCACACATTCTGATTTAATTATCTATAGAAGGGCCCTGGTTTTTACGTTTTTGAAAGCACTTCAGAAGATTCTAATGTGTAACCATTCTTAACTGCTGTTGTAGAGATTCTAAAATGTTAACATACAGTAAAATCATCTAAGGAGCTTATTAAAATGCAGATTTTAATTCAGTAGGTTTGAGACAGGGCCTGAAATTTTAAATTTCTTAAAAGCTTCCAGGTCATACTGATGCTACCCTTCTATAGACCACATTTTGAATTGAAAGATTCTAGAGGTACTTTTTCTACAAATTGATATGACAACACCCAGGTATATTATCCTTCTAAGCCATATATAGTGAACCCTTGTCTGTATTTTTTGCAGACTGATGGGAGGGAGGGTGTAGTGGTGCTTAACAATGGTGAAGGTATAACAAGCACATAGACATGCTCATCCATCCATCAAATCTAAGTCATCGCTGATTGCCACCCCTGTAACACCACTACCACCTATGCCCTGCAAGAAAGGTATAGTTTTGGGGACTGAGCCTCCCAAAAGATTCTGATCAAGAGGTCAAGTGGGTAAAGCACTAAGATCCCCAGCTGTACTTTAACCAAAGCTGATTTCTGGAATACTAACTTCTTCAGCTCAACTACAATCAATCATACCATTCAGTTCCACTCTTCCCTGTTGTCATTCTAAACTATCATGTATTTTTACATTTTATAAGGAGAGACTAAGATACAAATGGAAGTGAGATTAGAGAATGGAGAGAATTTGTCAAACTGAATTATATGTAGTATGAAAATCTATAGAACAGATTGACAAAGCTCTGTTCTTAAGGGGCCCTGCCAGGGCTTTTAGGGTATCTGTATGTGTATATGTAATAGCCTGAAGACCAATATTCATTGCAATGGGATTTGACCTTAAATTCATTGCTCACTGGACATGCATACTAAAAAATTTAACTTGACAACAAATTTTATTAGATGCATTTGATGCCAGAACTGTTTAGGGCACTGACATAATGCATCAGTTCAAGTTAAAAGAATACTTACATTTTCTACCCATTTTTATAAAGGTAAAATGTTTCTATTTTACTCTTCTCCAACTTTATATCCTAGAATTAAATGATCTATTTTGGGGGGTTATTAAAATAGAGATGATATGACCATCCATTTGTCTTGGTATATTTTCTTTAATAATGAAAAATCAATGGAGATTTTCAAATAAAAATATCCACAAAACTTGTCCTAAAGAATACATAGTCAAATTTTGAAAGACTCTTCAAAAAGTATTAAAGTTTCTCAAATCAATCTATTTAGAGTCGCTAACTAATTATTGCTTACATATTTGTATCTCAGATTCTGGATTCACGTACTTTTCTTGCAGACTTTATATCCTATTCAATCCAATAATAAAATCCAATCATTAAATGCCTAGGCTTGATAAAAATATGTATGTATTTTTATGCTTTGGGCTTGTCTGCTCTTGTACATCTGCCTCTCCATGAGCACATACTGAAACCTACTGGAAGAATTTGAAACACACATAAAACAATAACTGACGCCATTCTAAACCAGCCAACAGCCATCCAACCTTCCAACACAAGGGGGCCCAGACCAAATCAGCAACCCACACAGATAACTAGAGAAATATAAATGAGCCCAGCTAAGACCAGAAGAGATGCACAGTTGATATGAAGACTCAAGAATTTTGGACTTGTTATACAGTGATTATTATAGCAAAAGAAAACTGGGACAGTGGACAAAAGTGAAAAAGAACCACTCATAGGCTGAATACTCAAATCCATAGCTTTAAATCCATATCTCTAGTTTACTTATTTCCCTTGAACATAGGACTCATAAATAATACTGCCTATTTTTATGTTGATAATAATAAGAACAGCAAAATCTGCTGAGCACCTATTATATGCCATGCACTGGTATGCATTTCCTATGAAATATTTCATTTAATGTTTATAACAATTGTTTATATATGGGGAACTGAGGTTTATATAAGGGAAGTATCCTCTAGCTAGTAAATGGTAGATCTAGTACTCAAACCCAGGAATTCAGCTTCA
This sequence comes from Neophocaena asiaeorientalis asiaeorientalis, assembly GCF_003031525.2. Classification (NCBI taxonomy): domain Eukaryota; kingdom Metazoa; phylum Chordata; class Mammalia; order Artiodactyla; family Phocoenidae; genus Neophocaena; species Neophocaena asiaeorientalis. The sequence goes on from NW_020185336.1 coordinate 442,732, forward strand.
CAGTCTGTGTTCTTACCCACTAGGCTTTTCTCTCCCTTATGGTCATAGCCATTGGCCAGAATGTACTGAGACAGCTCGAAGTAAACATGTACAACATGGCTGGGCTCTATTCCCTCTTCAGTCATCAACAAATCTGTTTTTCCTGCTATAATTTTTCTTACTAGTAAAGTAAAAGTAGGGTCATATCCTAGAGAACTTTCTCACCCTGCTTGCCTCCATATCAGTTAGTAATAAGGTCCTGTTTATTTTAGCTCCTAAGTATCTCAGCTATTTCTTCTCCTTTTCAACATGCCTGTTGTTACTGCCCTAGACTACAACCTCACCATTTATTATAAGACCTTCTGGCTAATAATTCTGTCTCCAATCTGACCTCTTCCCTATTCTCTACTCTTATACTAGAATAAGCTTTCTAAAATCCAACCCCCACCCTTTCTGCTTAAGATTCTCCCAGTCCTCAGCATGATCTGTAAGCCCCTTCATGATCTGGTTTACACCATGCTTTCAGTCATACATGTATCCATGTTCTCGTAAAGTACCTCACCTTCAGCCATCCTGAACTACTTCAGTTCCCTGAATATACTATGCTTTGTCATGGCTCCATTTCTTTAAATTTATGTATCCCCTCTATTTGCAACCTCTTTTCTCTACCCTGCTAATTATCTTGTACTTATTCTTCAAGACTACTCATGCTTCATTTCCTCTTAGAAGCCTTCCTGGAAATAAATCTACTACCACCCAAACTCTACCACCATTTCTGCAGAGGATTAGGAAAGCCAAGATTGTACATGTCTCTATTATGGTTCTTATCACACTGTATAGTCATTTGTGGTTGTCTTGTCTGTCTCTCTACATCAGACTGAGAGCTCCTGAGTGCAAACACACACCTTGTTCATCATGGTGTTCTCAACATTTGACACATGGCAGATATTCGATGAATACAATCTGGATGAAAGAATGAATAAATGCATGAAGCATCTTCTTTATTTTCCTACTCAGTCTAGGAACAAAATTCATTGGTTAATGAAATTTTAGGAAGGAGTTCTTAAAAGGAATAAGGAAGCATTTAAATAAGAATGGTAACTAAATGCAAAGGAAGAGTCTAATGAAATCTCACCTTATCATTCTCTAAGGTGGTAACTCCCTGAACACAAAATACCTCTGAACAGTTCTGATGCTAGATCAAGAATTTGTGACAACCATATATATTATTCTTTGTAAGTCCAAAAAGAACCATAATATTAAATATACCCTTGTATGACAAATATGTTATTATATTTCTCTTATCTATAAAATATTCCTTGCAACAATATAGTATTCTTCCCCTCCATATGGAGACACATACAAACTTGATTATGTTTTGTTTACTGAATAATCAGTCTCATTTAAAAGTGCATGGAACATAACAAACATAACACTTTGTTTTATTAGGAAACAAAAGCAACTAAACAATCATCTTGAAAGTCTTTGAAGAAAAAGGGATTATAGTTAACTCTTTATTCTGGCATAACAATATTCTATAACACAAAACTAAAATATTCAAATAAGGCTTTCACTGTGAGCCTTCCCCAGGTGTGGGCTCTTCAGAAGCTTTGCCCACTATGGAGAATACAATCCAGCCACTTCTTTATGAGGAAAACTAAGTATCACTTAAATGCATTTAGTCCAAATAGTCATTTCACCATTATATTCTGTAAAATAGTTTATTGAAATCAAAGTAATATGAGAGAATGATGCAATTATTTAATGATATTTTCTGGAAAACAAAGCAGATTTTAGGAAAATATTTACTATATACACATATAGTAAATATATATATACACATATATATGTATATACACACACACACGCACACAAATATATACTGCATTGTGTCCGAAACATTGATCGATAATGCTTTTTTCCTTCATTTATATCACCTGCTGCAATTCTTTCAATCCTATAAATTAGGTCAAAGAGGGTCTATAGTGAGACCCTATTTAGCCACATTGTAGTGACTAAAAAGCAATAAAATAGTTGAATTCCAATGCGAAGGCAGTGTTACATTTGTCACAGGTTACACGTGTCTTATCAGTGGTTTTCAAGGCCTTAAGAGTAATGTTAATTTTATGCACTAAGGTAGGACCAACAGGAAAGATTTTTAAAAAGAACACACAACTGTGTACCCTTCAAATTGTACTCTGTAGGTCTGCTTTAATTAAGGCCAACTCTGTACATAAATATCACTGAAGTTCACATGCTATTTATCTTGGGTTCACCAAGTAACCAATATTGAGTAAAAATATTCAAAAAAGCACATCAAAAAATGTCACTTATAGAAAAAGTTATCTTATAATGTGTCTTTGTTTTAGAGTATACATACATAGTTTCTATACCCATAATTTTGGACGATTAATAATCTAAATAAGTCCAAAGCTACAAAGGAATGAGTTTAACTGTTACATGAGACCAATGTTATCAGCACCTGACTGACATCTACTTTATTTCCTCCTATACTCAGTAAACATACTACTGTAATCCTCATGTGTATACCAGGACACTCCAGTGTTCTAGTGGGATTCTTTCATAAATTCACTGTATCATGATCTGAGTGCCAGTCAGATCTTACTGCTTTATATTTGACTAAGTATGATAATGCTTCAGTTGATCAAATAAATCAGATTTGGATGTTGTCACCTATAGGGAAAAAACAGCTCTGTCTACACTTTATGAGAGCTGAGTGTCCTAGACATTCATTTGTCTAAATGAATGTCCTAAATATTCATTTCTGAGATTGTATCAATATTTTAGAAAATTGAAATCTACTACTCCAGATTTTTTTTTTTTTTTTTGCGGTACATGGGCCTCTCACTGTTGTGGCCTCTCCCGTTGCGGAGCACAGGCTCCAGACGAGCAGGCTCAGCAGCCATGGCTCACGGGCCTAGCCGCTCTGCAGCACGTGGGATCTTCCCGGACTGGGGCACGAACCCGTGTCCCCTGCATCGGCAGGCAGACTCTCAACCTCTGCGCCACCAGGGAAGCCCTCCAGATTTATTAAAGATATTCAATGTTTTGATTCAACTCGTGTCACATACCAGTGTGGAATTGTTAGAGCCATGAGTAGTCTATGGAGTGATTAATGAAACAGGCTGAATGTTAAATCAGCAAGATGTGTACTTTGTCGTGTTAGAAAAAGCTTTTACTTGTTAGGGAAACATTCAAAATGAATATTTTTAGGTCCTTCTCCTGGCATGTTTAATTTCTTGGATCTGGGGTATATCCTCCAAGGCCAAACTAGCACCAATCTGTGAATCAGCATTGGGGAAAACACTGATATAAAATGTGCTGATCAAGGCTGTAGAGACAGTCAGGAGCCAGGATATGAAAGTCTTGGTAGACTAGTTGTGATGATTAATTTTATGTGTAAATTTCTTAGTACAGTGCCTGGCATACAGTAAATGCTCGATAAATGTTAAATATTTTTTCTCTTCTTTTCATTTAAAGTAAACATTTATATTTTAATTAAATTGCCATAACAAAGTGAAATGGAGTACGCTGAATTTTATCAACTAATTTCCCATATAGTGTACTTTTTCTTTGGACTGGGGGTAGGTAGGCAAATTTCACTCAGTTTAATCTGTTGTGTGTATGAGAACAATCTGGGACCCCTATATTTAACCAGATGTTCTTTCATTTACATAGAATTTCCCATAAAATATGTGCACAGGACTAAGTTCTACTAATTGGATCACATTCCTAACATGAAGCAGAGGACAGTGAAAGAAAATGGATTTTGGAATATTTTGTACTTTTTTTCAAAAATCCCATCTCTGCCATTTGAGAGCTGTATGACCTTAATCTTTCTGAAACTCAGTTTCCTCATTTTTATACATACCTCAAACAACTGTTAGGTGAATGTAATTATTCTGCATATAAATCATGTGTCTGAAATATATAGTATGCACTAAAGGTTAGTTCTCTTTATCTTTGCTCCTTTTCCTAATCCCTAATATAAGCCAGTAAATTAGAATTTGTTCAGTTTTCAGTGAAATTTTTTCACATGTATCTGCACCAAAACGTCAAGTAATTTAGAGTTTCTATTTCAAAGCACTTTATTTTATACCCTTAACACACATCTTCAAAACTGAGTGTTATCTTACAGTTTCATGTTTATGTCACTGGAAGTTGTGTCTGAGTGAAGCTGGCAGATTCAGATGCATTTGGAACATATATTCTAGTACACTGAAAACCTAGAATGTAAATTAAGAAAGGAAACCTATTTTGTATTAAGATGTGAAGAATGTGGGGATTTTAAAGGATGGCAGATACATCCATGGTTAAGAATGAGGGCTCTAAAATCAAACTTCCTGTGGTTAAGTCTGAACTCTTCCACTATTGTCTGTAGCTTTGGGCAAGGTACTCTTCCTCTCAGAGCCCCAATTCCGGGAAAATGATAATAATTACCTTATAGGATAAGAATTAAGTGAGATAAGGCAATGGAGCACTCAATAAATTAATTAATTAATGATACTCTCAGCATAACAATACCCTTGTTTCAGTTACAAGAAAATAAATGTTATCATCACAAAAATACAGTTTGAATTCTCTCATAACACTGGATGTTACCCTTCTAGGATAAGCTTTCTCAGTCCTTCTCCAGAGTACTGATAAGTTATCATTGCCCTTTCTACTTTACACTTATCATCAGAAGAATTTCCTCCCCACATAATTACCCCTTGCTCCCTCCCCAGCCTTCTTCCTAGCTCTTTACCATGCCCCCTTTAGAAGAACTGTTCCATTGTAAATCAATCCTCACACATCCAAGTATTCACAGAAGGTTTTGCCTTAAATAAAACTTGTTTTTCCTGCTGTAACTTTTTGGAGAATTTGTTCTATCAACCATCTCTCTATATTTCAGGCATTGGAGGCAAAGTTAGCATGGATCAAAGTCTTTTGTCACTTCAAGACTATTATTCTTCCACTTTGATAGAGAAACCCCAATTTTTTAAGGTTCGTAGTATCCACCCTCTATCCAACCTACCATGTGCAGACCTCCTAGCACATGGCCTTGCTATTTAAGGTGTTTAACACCAGGCCTCCAACTCTTCTGTCTTTACAGGATCATCTAAGGCCAGATGTAAATCACTCAGCAATTTGATCATTGATACTCTTTCTCACTCTTATCTAAAAAGTTTCCACCTGTCTTCTACCATAGGAACCTGCTCTCATGGTCACATTCTGGACCTCACCATTCAACCAACAAGCATGCATTAAGGACCTCCTGCATGCCAAGCACTTCTGAGTATACAGCAATGATCTAAACTGACAAAAACTCCTGCTCTCCTGGAACTTGCTTTTACCAAGGGCGACTCTAACCACAATGTTCTCACATTCTTTCCCAAGTATACCTATTTGCTGTCTTCTCTGATATCTCTGAATATTTAATAAGGCCTTAATTTTCTTCCAGGCTAATGCCTCACCATGGCTTTACTTTCTTCTCTAGCTCCTATATGGTATTAAGGCTTTGATCATTGTCTCATTATCTTATCAATGTTCCTTGTCCCTGGGCCACTTCTAATCCACTAATTCACTACTTTAGTTCAATTTAAGTATATGATTCCTTTGCCACAGGCTGCAGGGTCATGCTGGGGAAAAAAAAAAAATCACAGACCCAAGCCTACCATTGCAAAATTAGTGTCCAGTTTCAGATAGGGTTTCAATGGAGCAGGGCAGATGATTTTTTTTCATATTTTTAGGTCCTTAAGGTATTATTAACTTCATCATTTTACTTAAAGACCCTGTAAATCCTTAAAACTCTTATCTCTGAACCAATGGCCCTTCTTACTATTTTACAAGAATATGAAATCACTCAACAGTAAGTTTGCTACTTGCAGTTATCCATACCTGCGTCCACTTATAATTCACTGAACAACTAGTTATTAAGAGCCTACCATGTTTCAAGATCTATTCTAGGACCTTAGGATACATCAGAGGATAAAATGAAAAAGATGTGTGTCCTCATATAACTTACATCTAGCAAGGAAAATGGACCATAAGCAATGACCATGATTTATTATACACACACACACACACACACACACACAAACACACACCATTGCTTATTGATTACACTACCTGTAAATATTTCCAAAATTAAAAAATTATCTTGCAATAGCAGTGTAAAATAATAACGAAGAAATCCCACATAACTACATCTGGGGAATTTAAGGTAGCGTATCTTTAAATTTCTTTAAATTGAAACATACTTGATTTATAATATCATGTTAGTTTTAGGTGTACAGCACAGCAATTCAGTTTATATACATATATTTCAGTTCTATATATACGTAAGAATATATATATATATTCTTCAGATTCTCTTCCCTTATAGGTTATTACAAAATATTTAGTATAGTTCCCTGTGCTATATAGTAGGTCCTTGTTGTTTATCTATTTTACATATAGTAGTGTGGATATGTTAATCCTAACATCCTAATTTATCCTTCCCCCTAACCCCTTTTCCCCTTTGGTAACCATAATTTTGTTTTCTATGTCTGTGAGTCTCTTTCTGTTTTGGAAATAAGTTCATTTGTACCATTTTTTTTTTCCAGATTCCACATATAAGCAATATATGATATTTATCTATCTGGCTTACTTTACCTTCATCATTATGGGGAATGGATTAATTATTATACGTAATCTATCCTCCTGAACAGAATAACATTGTTTTTTCTCAATGAACAAAAGAAACATTTGAATCATCCTATTATCTCAACTTTCTCTGGGATTCAAGAGCAACTTAAATCTAAAGTCACAAATCCCTAACAACTACATTGGAATCATCCTGTGAGTCAGAAAGAGTCACGTGCCTCACTTTTGGGCAATACTCATAGTGTAATAATTTCTACCTTCAGTTAGAGAATATGCCTCAAGTGTACAACAGAGTAGAAGGAAAATGAGGATGAACAGCACCATACAGTTTCCTCAGCAACTAGGTACTCTTTGAGAAATGGCACAAACAAGAAGTCTTTTATGAGCAGTACAATCCTGGTAATGTAGATTTGTCTGGATATAAGATCCTTAAGTTCTTGTTATGCCAACAGCCTTCTTTTGAATAAGAGTCTGAAAATGATTTTGTACACTTACATGGCAGTGCCTTGTACCATTTCATCCTGTCCCCTTGGTATAAGAAATTAGGTTAGGGGATGATGCATAAACTAAATCAGTTATCTATGGGATCACCAGTGACCCCAGAGAGCCTGTATAAAAGCTGTCTAAGGCCAACTCAGAAAGATAGTCTCTTAGGGATTTGGAGTGTAAAAGATGATGGTAGAAATAAGATAGAGACATAAATACAGAGATAAAGATAGAGGTAAGGGATGGGGTGGGGGGTGAAGAGAGAAAGAGAAAGACCAAAGGGTGTTATTTGGTAGTGGCAGGAAAAGGCGAATGAGTGATAGGGAACATTTTCTTGATAGAGTGTAGAGGGCTAGAAGAGAAAGAAGGAGATCTTTGCTGCTAAAGGGTCAATAAGACTATTGGGCCATTAGAGTTGTTTATACCCTCAAACCCATTCTAATGCTCCAGGAGGAGCATATATCTGGCTGAGCTACATTCTCTGCAGCCCTCCATTGACAAAACAATAAGAGCCAAACAAAACCCCAGCTCTATCCAGTAGCTATGCTTTAAATATATGTTAGGAACCACATTGGGGCTCTCCAAATTTAGGTCTGAAGCAAAACAGTGGGAGAGAATAACATTCCATGCACCTTAAATATTAAGAAATACCTATCCTAAATACTTGGGCCCCATTCAAAAATGAAAAAACAAAGTAGAAAATAAAGAACCTATGAAAATAACATCACAGTATAAAGGAAAGGAAGCATGTGTTTGAAGAGTCAAAGGACAACCCCATATCTAAAAATCTATATAGATATAGATATTTTTTAATCAAAACCAAATTCTCAGGTTGTGATAAATATGAAATTAAATTGTTTGCAGTTGTGTTCAGCTAAGTAAGCATGATGGTGTGCCCTTAAAGGCAGAATCTTTCTTGCAATTTTTGTTGTTATCATTGGTTATTATTAGTAAAAGAAACTGCCATTTAAAATTTACCACTGTATCTAGTGTTCCAAAGAATAAGTCAACTTGAAACAGACAACCTTTATTCAATTATTTGGGCTCTTTGTGGGCCTCCCATCTCAGAACACAGCTCACTCTCACCTGATGAGCTTCACTTGTCCCTCAACACTCTCCTATGAGTGAGAAGTGCTTATATTAATTTTTGAAATCCATTAATTTTAATGGAAATTATTATGATGCATTCTAGCTCAACTCAAGATACTGAAATAATTTCTAGTTAGAAAAATATTAAATGAGAAAAATATAAACTGAAAGTAAATAAACACAATTGAAAGTAAATAAACACTATATACAATATGTTTTTTCCCCCTCATTGCAAAGTACAATATGTTTTTAAAGAGATATTTGCTAAAGAAAAGAGTCTTGATAGAAGATGATGGGTGATGGAAGAGGTTGCAAGGAAATCATCTTTTGTAGGTGAATTATTCTTTTTGTGCCATATTCTTCACAAATGTTTAACTTTTTTAGGGCTCATGATTGCTTTGTACTCAAAATTCACTTAAAAATTAAGGTATTGAACAGAAAAAACAACTTTTGAGCCAAATTAAGGCTAAACAAGATGGTGCTTTGAAACACACATAGGGCATGTGCATTCAGCAAATAGCTGATCACAGAAGATGCTACCCTTCTATTCCTCCTGCTTGACATAGTTATGCAAAGCCAAACATGGTGGGTACACAATTCAAATTTGTCCTACATATTCTCTGAATAAAAACCATGTGCCAAGTAAGTTGGTAAGTGTGCCTGTTTGAAACTATAATTTAAAAAAACACCATATTTCGTGTCACATTTATTAAAGTGTAGTGTTGTGAGAAAAAGTCAGTATGTTAAATCAGTGGCGAAAAGCCATTAATCTAACAGTTTTATGTGCTCTGAGTCTATAAAATTCAATGTTCTTACCTTGGTCTCAACAGGTACATTATCTGGCCCTGCCTACTTCTCCATCCTCATTCGTATCACTCTTCCTCTTACTCACTCTCTCCAGCCACCCTGACTTCCTTTTTGTTCTTCCAATATGCCAACCATGTTTGTCAAGTGTTTGCAATGGCTGTTATCTCTGCTGAAAATGCTCTGTACTGCACGTATTAGCATGGCTTATTGTTTACCTCATTATCTATCTTCATTGACAGAATGCAAGACGAAAACTTTTTATCACTGCTCTGGCACACAGTAAATGCTAAACAAATATCTGATATTGTTGAACGAGTGAACAAGTGACATGTCTCTATAAAGATATTAAGCAGAACAGCAGTCTTTGCCCTAGAAGAAGGGTGTAATATGGTAAGTTTTTTGCACGTTGGTTTTGTTTTACTTGAAGGTAACCACACTGCCCACACCACCTTGAATAACAGTGTTTGAGAATAGCTGGGAAGATGTGAGCAAATCTAAACAAGTAACCAAGGAGCTTTAAAAATGTACAAACCTCAGAAATAACACAAATCATTCACAAATATTTTTTTATATTCCTATGAAGATCACCTTTTTGCTTTTGCTGCATTAAGTCTTCATAAAATTACAAAGAAACCAATACTCTTGTATTTTTGTAAATAGGCCAATTTAAAAAATACATTTTAAAGTTGTATTTTTGGAAATCTATTGCTCGTTAAAATATTCACTTGCCTTTCATTAAATATTAAAATATTTCATTTGTATTCTGCAATTGTAGTGACTAAACCATAATAACATTTGTATAACTATACTACATGCTTATTTCTATGTTATCCATGTATTGGGTTGGCCAAAAACTTCGTTCGGGTTTTTCCATAACATCTTACAAAAAAACCCGAACTTTTTACTCGTTTTATCTTCACAATCACACTGCAGCAGGAAGTACACCTACCATATCCTTATTTTGCATACACAGAAACTAAAGCTAGAAGAGATTATGCAATTTAATAATGGGAACAAGCCAGGAGTAGAAGAGATACACATGACTTCTGGGCCACTGCTCATTCTTCCATTCCTAAATACTTTCCTTAAAATGTTCTTAGAAAATCGGTGGTATTTCCAGCAAAGAATTATAAAGCTTGAAGCTAGTAATCATATCCTCATTAGAGAATCCATTTTTAGCTAATCAGGCTCTGTGGCCACAGCCTTACCCCTTACAGCTTTTCAAAGCGATCCCTTGCAAATTGCTTGTTTGCTCTGTATTTCTTCCGGTGTAAGAGGTATTATCAGCAACTCCATCCACGCATCATATAACGTGAAACTGCAGAGCTCAGTATGTCTCTAGGTAGCTACAACTGAAATGAGGAAAATCCACCAGTAGAAACAAACTGAAATAGTCTTCTCATTCTATGAATTTTTTTCTTTTTACAAATATAATGTTCTCTTATACGATATGGCCCAGAAAGTGTGGATTTTAAAAATTACTCATCATACTAGCAGGTCTGGCTTCCACAGAAAGTTCGAGTTAAACTTTACAGAATTATTCACTTCAATCAGGGTGGATCATGAATCTCATATTCTATGCTTTATTTACACATGAAAATTGCCAATGCTGTCAATAAGAAAGAATAGTAGCCGGAGCTCTGCACAAGATATTTTTTTTTATTGTGTGGAATATCAAATTCAAACCCTGGTGTGTGTATCTAATGGTAAGTTTGTGTTTATATTTTCTACACTAAAACGAAATTAAATGTATTTTAACATGTCAATTTAATATCTGCAGAAATTTTGTAAGCAAGGTAATATCTAAGCCAGAAAACTCCTCTGGAATTTGACAGAAGCATTTTCGCTATTCTCAAGCTACTGGTAAAACTAATTTCTTAGCCTCTATGGGTGACCCTGCCTTGCCTACGTTGTATTCTATTAACTGCCACATAGGAGTATTTGGGAGAATTGAATATCATCTTAACACATTTAAATTATTAGAGGATGTTCCTGGCACATAGTAGGCACTTAAAAATATTAGCTTTTCTTCAAATTGCGCAATACTGAATTCCCAACAGGATACAGTATTTATCTACCTTTCCTTCAGAAATAATGGATAATTATATTAAATAAACATTTATATATTATAATCATCTTCTCTGTATCTCCTAATTTCTTTAGGAGCCCCACTTTTTTAATTTCAGTGATCATCACTTCCCTGAGCTTCACGTATTTGTATATTCAACTTTCAACCAACGTCTCTACTTGGTGTCTACTAGATAGCTCAGTGTTAACATGACTCCAACGGAATTCTTAATTTCTTTACACCTCTGCTCCTACCCCAAGTCTCTTCTCAGTCAATGACATCCACCTGGTTATTCAACCTGAAAACACAGGAGTCATCCTTGATTCCTCTTTTTAATCTAGAGACCACATTGCATTTATCGGCAGGTATCAGGTATTGTTGGGTCTACTTTCACAATTTATCCCAAATGTGGTATCCTCTCCACTGGCATCATCTAGTCTAAACCACCATCTCTCACTTTGAATATAGCTAAAACCTCAGTAATGTTTTCCCTCATTCTTCCTCAACTCCATACAGTTCGTTTCCTCACAAAAGAGACTCCATGTTTTTGTTAAATGAAAAGCAAAAGTTTACATATTCACTATAATAACTATATCACAATAAATGGATTAGGATAAAATAAGTCAAAATGTGCATAATAGGTGTTATTTTTCCTAAATTGTTTTATTTTCCAAAGTTTTCACAATAATTTTATATTAACTTTATAATTAGAAAAATATTTTAGGAAAATTTTAATTAAAATCAAACTGAAAAAATGTATGAAAACAATTCGATCCTTTTTGTAACTCTTGAAAGCACATGAGAATACTATACTGTTTCTATTATTTATTGTATTTGAGTCAATTATGTTTATGCTTCTATGTATACGCTCTACATTGACAATAATGGACATAAATGTAGATAATGGTATTTCTCTAACCTCAAGACATTTTAAAAGAACCACTAAAAAAAAATACATCTTTTATTCTATGTTAATTTTACAGATATTACTGTGCTGTGGTGATGAAGATTTATAAATTCTCCAATGATTTGGGTTCAAATTATTCTTAGACCTATTATCTGCATTAAATGATAAGGTTATCTTCACAAATTATAGATATGACCTAATTCTTTTGGGGACTTATTCTATATAAGTATGAATACTCCTCCAAAATGTCATGTATCTTGAAACTTTCCTTCTACCTCCTTTATTATTTTTATCTTTGCTAGATCTTTTCCATTAACACTGAGCTGCAGCTATTACATTTTTTTTCTGTACTAGGAAGGGTTAAATTTCTATAATTTTTAAATTCTTGTGATATGCTCAGTCTTACAAAATTTAATCTTATGTACATGTCCACATTCCAAATCTATAAGCATAACTACAGAAATGATGACATTTAAGGAACAGCTGCATTGATATTAACAGTGCTGCTTGATCTTTATATGTAAGATTATTTAAGGGGACTGGAAGTGTCATTCATATTCATATGCTAAGCCACAACTTGCCCTTCTAAAAAAATTAGTCTATTGTTCCTTTGCATTACAAGTCATCTTGTAATTACAGCACCCTACTAACATGAGCTTTTGCACTATTTGAAAATGTTTCTAACTATTATCTTGGGAATGTTCTGTACTGAATGGTTGTATCCTTGACAGTTTGCAAAGTAGATTTGTAAAATGGTGATTTCAATGTAGATTACTTGAAATTATGGTTCTTAGTAAGTTTTAAAATCTACATTTATAAATAAGATTAACAAATGCATAAGGCAAATACTATCTATTTGTCACAGATATAGTGTCCCACTTGGGAAGTAAGATGTTGTTGTTTATGTAGATACCAGCAATTACTTTCACATTAACAATTTAAACTGAGTTTAATCAAATATGATATATGCTTATTATTAGAAAGTAATCCAGTCATACAGGAGTCTCTGCAAGATGTAAAGTGTTAGCCCCACCTTCTAATTCTTTTGTAGTTCTATTTTTTACGTTTATATATTTAATCCATTTGTGTCTTTTTTTTTTTTCTTGGTATGGTGTGAGGCAGGGATATAAATTTACAGCATTCCAAATTCATAGTCTATCTGACAATACTGTTGTTTGATTGTGGTCCTCTTCCTGGATGCAACTCTCTCCCTCTGATTTTCAGTAAAATGAATCCAGATTTCCAAATTTCTAATCACTTCCAAATTTCCAGTCATTGCATGGCACACTGTACTGCACACCACGCTGGGTTACTTACTTCCTTAGGGTTATTTATGACAGAATCACAGGCTATTTCTTCTGCTCTCTTGGCTTGCAGTAGCTTTTAATCAGCTCACTGTTCTAGCACATCTTGTTTTTGCTGATGCCATAACATTTTAGATGTTCAACAGAGGGGTCAATAATGAAATGTGATTAAATTGCTTCCTGCTCCACCCTCTACCATTTATTTTCTGAATCACAAAGATACAGAGGCAGGAAAATGATGTGGTAGAAAAAAATCAGTTTTGAATTTCTGCTATTTAAGTTATTTTCTTATTGATGAACTTCCCTGGACAGGTTGCTCTAAATTAGCACGTTTTAGATATTTTTCTATCAAAATAGGTATTTTACTTTTTATGGACAATATCCATCCAATTTCCTTCATGTTAAATGTAAACCTCCCCCCTTTTCTCTGTCATCCAAAGAAATATGGAAATGAGCGAGAATTATGTAATGTATATGTAATTAGATTAACCTTGAAATAGCTATAATTTAATGAAACTAATTTATTAATAAATTCAGGTACCTGATTATTTATTAAAAGTGATTACCTGTTACAGATTATTTGTCAATTTGTCTAGATGATCTCCAAGGTCCCATTATCTCTAATATTAAAGATTCTATAAAACACATCTATCTTAGTCATAAGATAATAAAAAGTAGCTATTCTCTGAAGGTTGCTTAGACTTAAACTGTTAAACGAGTTATGCTACTTACGTTAACTTAGTCCATGAAAAGTGAGTTGTGCTATCCTAGTCAGGATCCTCATTACTCTGATTCCATACAAATGATATTAAATTATCTGTTGATCACTTGGTTGATACAAGAAGCCTGTTCATCTATAGCATCACGCAAATTCAAAGAAACATATCAAAAAAAAAAAAAAAAAAAAAAAAAAAAAAAAAAAAAAAGACCTCCTTTGGGTTCCTGAAAGGAAAAAACATTCAGGTACAAGGTCCTCTTATAAAAACCATAAAGTTATTTTACTGTCCTTTGCCTTAAAGGGCAAGCATAGCTGTGCAGCATAATCTTACCTATGTGTGAGTTTGTAATGTGAACAGGATCATGCATAAAGATAGATATTAATCTTTTTTCCTCACAATCATTCATAACCAAATGCTAAATATACATCTTTCATTTTCTTATGCTCAGCATACCCAGAAGAAAGCAAGCTTTGGAGTTGTAATAATTAAAAACACTGTCTTTTCTCTAGGTATCCTTCATAGAAACCATTCACTATTTTGATGGGCAGATATTATGTTCCAGTCAAGAGGCAGAAAACTTGTAGAAAGGTTTACACATTGTCTAAGTTCCAGACACATAGAGAACCCATTAGAATTTTAGTATAGCTTCAGGTTTCCCTTGAAAGCTTGATCCTTTCAATAAAAAAGCAATGATGAGCCTTTCCTCTTTCAACAGGTCTTTCAGTTATAAAAGCATCAACTTCAAGAACTAGGCATTAATATTGCTAATGAATGGCTATTATGGTCAAGTTTCCAATCCAGTTAAAACTTATATAACACTGGTCTTTTCTCTGCCCTCTCATGTGACCATTGAGTTGTTATTCTTTGTAGTACCTTTCATCTGCAATAATTCAACTCTTTCACCTCTCCTTTTAGACTCTCCACCTCGTTTACAATTCTATCTCTGAATAGATTTATCCTCCTTTGGTACTATATCTTAATTTCTTTCTTTCTTTCCCTTCATATATCAGATCTTGCTATTGATAGTCCTGCTTTATTCACTGAATGTTATCTTTATATGCTACTTGAGCTACGTGTGTTGTTTTTTTAATTTAACAACTCATTCAGTTGCTGTGAAGCTGGTCCATAAATGGTATAGTACTTGAAAAATATTTTTTCGTTCAATATTGAACAAAAACTAATTAAAGTCTATTTTTATAAAACTGACAAATGTTAAGAATATTTAGCTATTAATCCTGATACAGACAATACCTCCTAGCATTTCATACTTCAGGAAAAATCCTAATTTTCATAATTAAAACATACATAATTAAAACAGTACATTTTACAGATGAATTACAGTAGAAAACAGCATGAAAATTTCTAAAGGTGCCTGTACATCTAATTACAAAAAACACAACTATTCACTGTTAAACATTAGAACTTGTTGTCATGACAAAAATCAGTGGCTACAAAGTACTTAGTGTCTTACAATTCTCTAGGAAACCGTTTGATAGCTCTTATCATTATAAGATAAGTTTATTTATTACCTCAGTGCAAATTAACCCAGATAATGTCACAATTCTTAAAATATATTAACACATTGTAACCAAAGCAAACAGCTATAAATTTAACTTTGCCTCTTTGTAACAACAGTAACAACTAACAGTACTCAACACAGAGGAAAAATTTTTTAAATTTCATATGTAATGTGAAAAATTTAGTTATACAGTCCCTTGTCTAATGAGTGCATGTGTCCAGATATAGAGTCATTAATACCACCATTCTCTTTCATGGAAGAAGATGAATCTATGTAGTCACCATCATTATAATCCTCACTTGGAAATATCTAGAAGGCAGATTGAGAAAAATATGCACTGAACTGGAACTCAAGACAACTAGTTTTTAATCTGAGCTCTGCTAATAAATACCTACATTACATTCAAAAATAATCTTGATATATATGGACCAATTTTCCAGAATGTACAATAAGTAATGTGGCCAAGGTGGCTCCCTCAGGGGAGTGACTTCAGTGACTTTACACTGTGGAGAAATGCACTCCAGTAAAATATTCTAGACAAGTATGGTAGGCAGAATAATGTCTCCCCACAGATGGCCATATCCTGAAAACTGTGACTATGTTAGGTTATAGTGCAAACAAGCATTAAGTCTACAGATAGAATTAAGGTTGCTAATCAGTTGGATCTGAGATAGGAGAGTCTCTTAGATTATCCAGGTGGACCAAATGTAATAAGGGTCCTTACAACATGGAAGAGGGAGGCAGTAAAATTAGCATTAGAGTGACAGATCATGAGAAAAGCTTGCTAGCTATTGTTGGCTTTCAACATACAAGAGGACCACAAGTGAAAAACTATGGGCCAAATCTAGAAACCAAAAAGGCTAGGAAATAGATTCTCCTCTTGAGCCTCCAGAAGGAACGCAGCCAAACTGTCACCCTGATTTTAACCCAGGGAAAATCATTTGACTTCTGACCTCCAAAAAGTTTGATAATAAATTTGTTTTAATCCACGAAGTTTGTGATGATTTATTATAGAGCAATAAGAAATAAATACATCATCATTAAACAGCAGCATAACAAATACTGAAGACGGAAAAGGAAAGTCAGTTTCCAAATTACTACAATGTATTAATAAAATGTCCACTTTTCAGAAAAAATTAGAATATATGCAAAGAAATAGAAAAATGTGACCCATACACAGTAAAAACAGTGGGCAACAGAAACTGTGAGAGGCCCCAGATGTCACATTTAATTGACATAGGCTTCAAAGAAGCTATTATAAACATGTTAAAAGAACTAAAAGGAACCACTTAAAGAAGATATGAAGACAAGGTCACAAATAGAGAATAAAGAATCAAATGGAAATACTTCAGTTGAAAAGTAAAGTAACCCAAAGGAGGGGAAAAAAAATCACATAAAGAGATCAATAGTTTATTTGAATTGGCAGAAGAAAGAATCAAGAAACAAAGACAGATCAATAGAGGTTATACAATATGAAGAATAGAGAAAAAAGTCGTAGAAATGAATAAAGCCTCAGAGAAATATGAGACACCATTAAATGCACCACATATACATAATGGAATGTACTAGCAGGAGAGTAAAGAGAAAAAGCAGGAAAAAAATTTAGAAAATTAGTAACTGAAAATGTCTCAATTTGATGAAAAACATTAATCTAAATATCCAAGAAGATCACTAAACTCCAAGTAGTTGTTTTATGTTGATTTTAGCCTTTGAAGAGTGATGCTATCAACTAGGGTTGCCTGGAGGCACTCATCTGGGCCCGTACTACCTGTGATGAGGCCCCACAGACATTTCCCTGGCTAGAGCCAATGTTGTGACTGGACCAGCCCCCGTGGTTTCTATGATCGCAAGATGCACCTCAGGAACAAACATCAGGGAACTTTGGAAGAAAAAAAAAAGTTTTATTACTCTCATGTCCCAAAGGATACAGGGCACACCTGGAGACACACCTGGGGCCACACAGTGAGGTCCCAGGTAGAGATAAAAGGAGAGCACAGAATTGGGGTTCTGCCTTTATTGGGATTGATGGTGGAGTGCTGAGGGGTTTGTAGGTTTGCTTTGTTGGTAATTTTACAACATAAGAATGGGAATTAAATTGCATGAAGGCAAACACAGGGTGTTTGGTCAGTTATCCAGGTCACCCATGGCTTTCTAAAAGGGAACTTTGAATGGGGCAGCCTGGTGCTTTACCTAGTTGTGTAGAAAGAAATTATGTTTATTCAAAAATGAATGTCTTTGAAATGAATGTCTCAGTGATCAAAAGCTTAATGTCAGGCACTGACATTATAATCAAAAAAGCTAAATGTCAGATTATAGTAATATAAACACAAAGAACCACATCTAGACACATCATACAAAATATGCTGAAGGCCAAAGTCAAGAGAAAATTTTGATAGCACAAGAGAAAAATCACTTGTCACACACAAAGAAATCCAAATATGGTTAACAGCTGACTTGTACTCAGTAACAGTGGATGTCAGAAGATAGTGGAAAACTTTCAAAGTACTTAAGAAAAACTGTCAACCAAGAATCTAATAGCCAACAAAACAATTTTCAAAAAGGTGAAATAAAGACTTTTACAAAACAAAAAACTGAAATAAAGGAAAATCTTAAGACTGAAAGCAAGTGACACTGAGATTAATTCAAATCCACGTGAAAAACCAAAGAGTACCAGTAAAGGTAGTTATGTAATTATAAGACAATTATAAATGAATATTTCTTCTCTTATTTTAAAAAGTTTATAAAACAATTCATTTATAATTGTATTCTTGGAACTATAATATATAGAAATGTAATGAAATTTTGCAATAGCACAAAGAAGGTAGGTGGGAGGAACACTGTATTAGAGTAAATAAATTACACCATATGGTAATATGAATCTACAGGGACAAATGAAGAAAACCCAAAATGGAAAATAGTTTAATACAATAAACTATGAATATATATTTCCTTTTCCTTCTTATCTCAGTTTTCTTAATTGACAAAATTATACAGAGTAGTAAAATTATGCAAAGTAGGAAATAAAATAATGTATTGTTAGGTAGTATACAGATGTTATATGTGTAACAGCAAAACAAGGGGAAGAGGGAATAGAGCTATATAGGAAGAACATTTCTATGTACCACTAGAATTAAGTTAGTATAAACACAGTAGATTTTTATAAGATATATGATGAGCCCTAGTGCAACAAATAATTTTTTAAAATATAGTAAAAACTCA
This sequence comes from Neophocaena asiaeorientalis asiaeorientalis, assembly GCF_003031525.2. NCBI lineage: Eukaryota > Metazoa > Chordata > Mammalia > Artiodactyla > Phocoenidae > Neophocaena > Neophocaena asiaeorientalis. The sequence goes on from NW_020185336.1 coordinate 461,477, forward strand.
CTAAAGAAACTTAAATGTTGTACTGAAAAATATTCAATATTTTATACATTAGTAAAGGAGGAAGAAAAAAATGACATGAGACCTATATAAAATGGTAAAATGAGATTTAAATCCAATACAGGCAATAATATTAAAGAAATGAACAATCTAATCAAAAGGCAGAGATTGCAAGACTAGATTTTAGAAAATGATCCAAATACTGCTGTTTACAGGAGACATACTTTAGATTCATAGATAAAAAAAAGTGAATACAGTGAAAGGGTAATGTCATACAAATAGCAACCATAAGAAAGATTCAGTGGCTATACTCATATTAGGCAAAATATACTTTAAAACAGAAAATATTACTGGAGATAGAGAATATTTTATAATAAAAAACAAAGAGGCCAAACCACCTGGAAAATCTAATAGCTATAAACATTTATAGACTTAACAAAATCCCACATACATAAAGCAAAAACTGACAGAATTAAATGGAGAAACAGACAATTCAAAATAATTGGAGATTACAAGAGTCTTCTTTCAATAATGTGTAACCAACTATTCAAAAGATCAAAGAAATAGAAAACTTGAACACTAATCAACTAGACCTAACAGATATCCATAGAACACTCCACTACATGTTTTTCTCAAGTGCTTATGGAACATTATCCAGGATAGATCACATGATAGGCCACAAAAACAACTTTCAATGAATTTAAAAGAGTTGAAATCATACAACGTAAGTGCTCTAACAGGGAGAGTGAAACTAGAAATCAGTAAAAAAAAATTTGAGAAATTGACATAAGTAAAAAAAACTTTTAAGTACACCTGTGTAGCAAATGAATCAAGTAAAAATCATAAGAGAAATTAGAAAATATGAGGTGAATTAAAATGAAGACACATTATATTACAGAATGCAGCTAAAGCAGTGCTTAATGGGAAATTTATAGCTATAAATGTCAACATTAAAAAACATGAAATATCTCAAAACAGTAACCTAACTTGCCATATTAAGACACTGGAAAAATTAAAGCAAATTAAATCCAAAGCAAAAAGAACAAAAGAAATAAATATTAGAGTATAGAGATTAGAAAAGCAAGAAAGAAAATCAAAACCAAAAGTTGGTTCTTTGAAAAGAATTTTTAATTACAAAGCTTTAGCTGGACCAAACAAAAAAAGAGAAAAGATTCAAATTACTAAAGTCAAGAATGAAAGAAGATGCATTACTACTGATGTTACAAAAATAAAAAGGAATTTAAAGGGGATACAATTCTATGCCAAGATATTAGACAACCTAGAAGTAATGGACAAATTCCTAGACAGACACAAACTTCTAAAATGGAAACACGAAAAACACACCCAAAAATCTGAATGGACTTATAACAATTAGAGTTTGAATTTGTAGTTTAAAAACTCTACAAAGATAAGCACAGGCCCATATGACTTCACTAAGGAATTCTACCAAATATTTAAAGATCATCAATTAATTCTTTACAAAGACTTCCAAAATAAAAGAAGAAGGAAGACTTTGTAATTCATTCTGAAGCCAGGATTACCCTGATACCAAAGCCAGATAAAGTCATCACAAGAAAACTATATACCAATATGTTTTATTAGTAGACACAAAATTCAACACAAGCAAGGTGAACCCAACAACATATAAAAAGGATTATACATCATGAATAAAAGGGTTTTGTCCCAAGAATGCAGTCGAATTAATATCCAAAAGCCAATTAACATAATATAGGGTAAATGATAAAAAACACATGATCATTTCAATATATGCAGAAACAGCATTTGACAAAAACCAACACAACTTCATGATAAAAACCAACTAGGAAGAGAACTTACCTAACCTGATAGGCAATCTGTGGATTTTAAAAAAATTTGAAACCATACTTAATGGTTAAAGACTGAATGCTTCCCCCCTAAAATCAAGAAAAATAAAGGGACGTCTACTTTGCCACTTTTATTCAACATGATGCTAGAGGTTCTAGCCAGGTCAATAAGGCAAGAGAAAAAAAAAAGAAAAAAACCAAAGGAATACTCATTGAGAAGAAATAAAATTATTCTCAGATAACATGATCTCATATACAGAAAATCCTAAGGAACAACCCCCCCCAAAAAAACTAGTAGAGTAATTGAGTTCAAAAAAATTTCACATGAGGTTGATATACCAAAAAACTATATTTCTGTATATTACCAATGAACAATCTGAAAAGAAAACTTACAATAGCATCAAAAATAAAGAATTTAAAAGAACTGCAAAACTTATGCTCTGAAGACTATAAAACATTGCAAGAAATTAGAAGATATGTAAACTACTAATAAATACATGAAAAGATGCTCAACATCATTAGCCATTAGAGAAAGCATATCAAAACTACGAGATACCACTGCACAGCTACTAGTATGGTTATAATAAAGATAATAACTAGGGCTCCTGAGGATATGAAGGATTCGGAACCCTCAGACACAGCTAGTGGCAATGTAAAATAGTGCAGCATCCTTGGAAAACAGCCTGGCAGCTCCTAAAAGATTAAACAGAGTTACCATATTACCCTGCAATTCCACTCCTAGGTATATACCGAAGAAAAATGAAAACACTTCACACAAAAACTTGTGTTCTAATGTTCATAATAGTGTTATTCACAATTGTCCAAAAGTGCAAGCAACCCAAATGCCCATCAACTGAAATATACACAAGAAAGCAGTATATCCATACAATGGAATGTTATTTAGCAATTAATAAAAATGAAGTATTGACACATGCTACAATATGAATGAATCTTGAAAACATTATGCTAAGTGAAAGAAGCCAGTCACAAAAGACCATATACTGCATGTTATATTTATATGAAATTTCCAGAATTGAAAAACTATAGATAGAGAAAACAGGTTAGTAGTTGCTTAGGGCTGCAGGGTTTAGGGTGAAATGGGAAATGACTGCTAATGGGTATGGAATTTCTTTTTGCAGTAATGAAAATGTTCTCAAATTGATGTAGTAATGGTTGTATGACTGAATATACTAAAAACTTTTGAAAAACTTAAGAAATTTTGGTAAAAAGTTTATGGACAAAGTAGTGTATCTTATATTTAAATGTGAGCCTGTGTTTTTACAGCTATTTATGAAGAGGCAGTTTTATTAAAAGTGTTACTCCTTTTCCAAATAAGACAAATTATAATTGTTCTTGGCAAATGTTACCATTTCAAGAATCAAGCTGAATTATTACAATTCTTCAAAATCAGGATTCTAAGTTGACTATTTTTTTCTATAGCTAACAGATTTTTCCTGACATAATTGAGTTGATTTCCTGTACTTCAAAAGGTAGATTGCAGTACATAAAGAATAAATAATGCTGATTTTAAAATCTCTTGGTTTTGGTATAAGGCTAAATGATTTTAAGAACAGCTCTTCACTGGCTTTGTTAAAGTGATTTCTCTTTACTGCTTTTCACCTCCCCTAAGTAGCATAAACTTCTGCCTGAAGTTTCTAAGTGACATGATGAGCAAGATTGACAAATATGGTATAAATGTAAATCCAGCTTTTAATATTGCATCTGAAATACAATTTTTTTTTTACAGTAGCTACAAAACAGCAAATAAAGCCATGCGGTTATTTTGTTTTTAATTCCCATGTATGGAACCCACAAGGTATGTAAAAACTTCAAGTTGTGTGTCAAGAATTCCCAGAATAGATTGGCAACTTGGCTATAATGTCAGTTCACATTTTCAAGCACCAGTGACTACTCACCCACCTTCAGAAGTCTCCTAAACTCTTAAAATCCACTCACGGTCATTAATTTAGACCAGAGTAACTAGAATACATGTGTTCTGGTATATAGTGGCTCTCCTTATTGACCTTCCTAGACCGTGGGGAGCCCTAAATATGCTGGATACACAATAGGTTAGGCATTTTCAGGGCTTTTTAAGTCAATTGTAGAGCTAGAGACTAAGACAAAACACTTTAGGAGTAGGTCTTAAAATTTAGTGACCCAGGGAAACCAGATAACTTCCCCACACATTCCATGAACTAGTTTCACTGCACACTTGCCTCCTTAAGCAAATGGCGCTATGCAGTGCACAACCTACACAACCATATATGGTGGTGCTGGCTGTGTGGTCACAGAAAGGGAGCATGGTAAGGCAAGAGTTTCTTTAAATATTGGCCCCACCATTTTAATCTGAAAATACCAACTCCACTGAAAAACAATTAGTACTTCTACATTCAGAATCTTGCCTTTGTTATCTAAGTAGAACTAACATTTAGAGAATTTCACATATATGTCAAAGGATGCTCTGTTGTGGCTGGAGTGCATAAACTTCAGCCTGAACTCTATTAGTCACTTCCAAACAGGAACTTTCCACTTAGCGAAGTAAAGACAACTAATAATAATAAAACAATGAATAAATAACTAATTAAAATGAATAACAAAACATTTCATAAAGCCCAATGATATTCTCAAATAAAAGGGTGAAAGGACTTCTACAATTTTTGCCTTTAATATTATTAATGATAATGTTTATATCTTATTTTACATCTAAAGATGATTTGGCTAATATTTTTAATACATTACTCTAGTTGGAACTGAAAATATGAAATTGTTTGCATTTCTTAGTTTAGGTATCTGTACTGGAATAGCAAGTTGAAAAGGGTCAAGAGACTTATTCAGAGGCAAGAAAATGAAGCAAAATTAGACTCTCACATAAAATATGGGTATCAACTATTTGTGAACTCACTCATTCATTCAACAAATAGTCAGTTCCTACCAGGCACTGTGTTGGGAAGTGAAAATATAATGATGAAAAAAAAATCAGATCCAGCCTCCCCTTTTGAGGCACTTATGCTTAAATGGAGGAGGAGAGATATTCATAGTTGAAATAAACTTCAGATTCCTCCACTATACTTGATGCACCATAACAAAAAGGTGATGTGGCCAGTCTTATAATTCCATGTACCTCTAGTGCTTATAATAGTGTCTGTCTCATGGTCAAAGCTCAATAAACATTGGATAAATCAATATAGAAATACTAAGCTCTGTGGAGAGATATGGGCTGGAAAAACAAATTTTGGAAGAATTGCCTCTAGGCAAATTGCCTATAGAGAATACAGCCCAAAAAAAAAGAAAAGAAAAGAAAGCTGAGGGCTGAATCTTGAGGAATTCTAACATTTAATAGATGGGTAAAGGAGGAGAAACCTGGATAGGAAAGAAAGGAATTGCCTCCAGAGGGTATGGATGGTAACTAAGCTAGTGCTTTGGCAATCAAAGGAAGACAAAGTCTCAAAGAGTGATCATTAGATTGATTGTTGCTGGTCAAGACCAAGTAAGATGAGGACTGAACAAAGTATCCATTGTATTTAGAGGTAAAGTAGTTATTAACATATTTTCTAAAAGTTTAATAGAGTGATGGGGTGAGTTTTTAGTGAGTTGTAAATGTAGGGAAAGATGAGTACATGACATCAGTGTTTGGTTAAGAATGGAGGGGAGAGATGATGCAATAGCTTGGGTCAAAGTAATATATAGATTTCAAATGCTAATAGAAGAGGTAAATTTCTGAGAATATGAAGGCAATAAGATACAAAGCACATTCATTTATTCAAAAAATATTTGAGATGCAAATTTGCCCCGATACTTGGGATATGTGAGTGAACAAACAAAATGAAGAGCAAACACTAGAAAAGCTCCCTTTCCTCATGTAACTTACATTATAAAAAGTAATGGATTACTCTTGGAGATAAGGGCATGCTCTATTATAATGGTAGTAAAGAAAAAAAAAGGTTGGAAGAAGAGTTATAGACACCTGGAGCCGTTCAGTCAGAAGGCTGAGTCATGTTACATTAATTAGCAAACAGCACGAAAACCCATGGTTTAACATTATGAAGATTCATTTCTCATTCAAGCAAAGGCAGAACAGTTAACATTCATGAGTTAATTTACAATTCTTATGGCATCTCTCTTAACATAGTGCTTCACGGTTCATGTAAGCAGAGGAAAAGAGTATGGAGAATCATAATTTTAAGTGCCACCACTCCTACTTTATTGACAGAAGCAAGTCAAACGGCTTTAAGTTCAACAGATTTTTTTTTTTTTTTTTTTTTTTTTTTGCGGTACGCGGGCCTCTCACTGTTGTGGCCTCTCCCGTTGTGGAGCACAGGCTCCGGACGCGCAGGCTCAGCGGCCATGGTTCACGGGCCCAGCCACTCCGCGGCATGTGGGATCTTCCCGGACCGGGGCACGAACCCGTGTCTCCTGCATCAGCAGGCGGACTCTCAACCACTGCGCCACCAGGGAAGCCCATCAACAGATAATATTTTATATGTCCAGGAGTAGGGAGAGATCTAGAAATACTGGCAAGCACCAGTAACGTTTATCAAGTTCTAGCTCTCCTCTGTCTTGATCCGTCCCTCTACATATCCTATCATCTATGTATCCGAGGCCAGAGTTTGTCAATTCACATCAGAGTCAACTTGAGACTTAAGGAAAACAAAAAAAAAATCAGTGTATGGATTCACTCCCAGAGAGTCTGATTTAATTTTTCTTGAATAGAGCACCTGTGACTCAGTCAGTTTCTTGATGAATATTCCCGAATTTTCTAGGTGGGTATTAACAACATTTACAGCAGAATTCTAGTCACTTCGTTTATAATGACAGTATTTTTACCTCTGTATTATAAATTATGTGTGACACATCAACCATAGGTTGTTAAAGCAGTAATGGAACACTTTATGCAATTAAAAAATATTAATTATAAGAAAAAAGAATTTCATTCTTATCATTCCATAAAGCCACTTCCTTAAAATTAAACTACAGTTGTATTTCCTTCCAATCACTTATCTTCCTTCACTGATGCTAATGGAAATGGTGTTCTTTTGATGTTCAAATTTTGGCTCATGTGTCACGTACACCTACAGGTTAATGTTCTTATTGATTGTATCAACATACTGTTATTCCCAACACATATTTAAATAGCAAGTTTATCCTTATGTTTGTTATTTTCTTTATGATACTATGATTTTAATTTTCCATCATTTGCTCTGGAAACAATATTGTACTTTATATTGATTTGCCATCAATTTTTTAAACATTAAACACAATTAGAGTTAACTTTACTTGCAAATGTAATGAGATTTGAGGCATCTGACAAATTTGCCTTTTCTCCCCAAAGTCTCTCCCTTAAATCCCTGCTATCCTATCACATATCCCATCATTAAAGGGTTACACCGTTTTGAAAATAACTTTGTACCTCTCCTGTTAAAATGCATACGCCTATGGAAAGGACACAACCCTTAAGGTGTAGCAGTTATTAGCCCTTGTATGAGGATTAATTTGTCAACTGTCACCTTAGAAAGTGGAGTGCAATCCCCAGTCTTCTGTCATAGAAGAGGTAAAGTTTAATGAGAGCAAGTCTTTTAGAGAGATAGAAAGTACTAAATGTTACTGCCAAGAGAGGGCACAGTGATGGCAACCTCAAGTCAAGGAGCCTGGGTCACCAGAAACCCCTTGTAGTCCCAGGATGTCTAGAGAAGGAGAGAGATGCAGAAAAATGTGCCATGAAATGCCCTGAGAAGGCAGAGATAGGATATGTAAAAGGTTGTAAAAAGTTTGTCTACATCCCAGTTTTGCTTACTTTCAAATTCTCCTTTAGATAACACTGCTATCTAAGTGGAAAAATGTAAAAGAAATCTAGTGTGGAAAAATAACTGACCACTCTTTTGCTTTCATTGTAAACACCCTCCATGAGAAGAGTCAGTGCAGTGTGGTAGAATGAGCTAATTTGAGTCACGTGGGCCTGGGTTCAACTATTCCAGCACAGGTATTAAATGGCTATGTGAAATTAGACAAGTTACTGAACTTCGTTTCCTCATCTGAAAGCTCAGAAAATTGAATGTAAAACAATGGAAACATAATTCTCAGTAAAAGGTGGCTTATTTTAATTTACTATCAACAGCAAGGTATGTACTCTGAATTAAAACATAGCTTTGCAATCTCATATGTAAAGTGAGAAAGACAACATGAACTCTAAGGATATATACAAAGCTCAAATTCTGGGACTCTTTTCACCAATTCTTATAAGATTGTATACAAGGGTGGATATACACTGTCTTACATTGTTAATAATTATGTGAATATGGCTACATATCCAGAAGTAGATATAACATAAAGGTAGACTCCTGAGATAGAACACGTGACTTCCTTTAGATCTTAAACAGAAACTTTATTAATTGCCCCATTCCTCCATGTTTCCTAAGAAATGATGGAGAGTATTTCATTAAATACCCTTAAATGTCTCTTAATGTCTACATAGAATTTTATGAAACGAGATCTAAATGCCTTCTCTCATCTAAAAACACATGAGTACAACTGCAGAAAATGTCATTTTAAATTTTAACTATTTTATTTTTTACTTGCAGGTAACTTGACTAGAGTCAATATAAACTGTGTACCACATACTGTGTCAAATTTACTGACTGAAATGCAGTTGTATTTTCCTTTATTTTTACTGCTTATAGCCACATATTTCCTACACACCTTATTTCTTTTTCAAATCCAGCAGTATTCGTCCTGAAATATTCTAAAATCATTTCATCACAAAGTATATCTTAAACTTTATTATAAGTGTTTTTTTAGATACCGTTGATAGCATCAGTGATAAAATTCTCTGAAACACTTTATGGAAAGTGGACTTTACTGGGAATGATCTAGTACAAGGTAAAAACCATCTGGTGACCCTCTAACAGATAAGAGATCCTATGCCATATATTAATTATGCCCTCCACCTTAATTGGAGTTACCAAAAATAAATTTAAAAACACAAGAGATATTTCACCCTCTACAGAAACATGATCCTGTGTTTGGGAGCCACTTTATATTTTGCCATTTTCTTCTATGAAGAGTCAAGTTAATTGAAACTAATCTGTTCACTAAAAACATTGAGAAACCCTGGGAAGTGGGCCAAGTACCCCCACGATTTTAATTCAGACACATAACATTTGGTGACCCTCCTTCATTTCACAAAAGGTTAAACATCTGCCAACATCTGTTCATAGCAGCAGTCTATAGTGTACCATGATCCAGAACCTAGCTAATGGGGGAATGTTAGCTCACTGCTATGCTAACTGCTTCAAGAAGAAGGGTGGTTGTAGCTTCCTCTGTGCCTTAGAATTTAACTCAGCCATAGGATTTGTTGCTCTCACATTTAAATCTTAGCAAAAATCACAAGCAAAAATCACAAGCAATGGCCAAGAAAAGAGAAAATGCCAAGGTAAAAAAAAAGAAAAAAATCAGTATTTTAATATGCAGTACAGTTATGTGCATTTTAGAATAAATGTTGGAAAGATTTCACTGACTTTTTTAAGTTTTTTTTTTGATGTGGACCATTTTTAAAGTCTTTATTGAACTTGTCACAACATTGCTTCTGTTTTATGTTTTGGTTTTTTGGCCGTGAGGCATGTGGGACCCTAGCTCCCCGACCAGGGATCGAACCCACACCCCCTGCATTGGAAGGCTAAGTCTTAACCACTGGACCTCCAGGGAAGTCCCTCACTGATTTTTCAAAAAGCATTATTTTTACACTTTGATTAAATTTCCCCATAACACCTTTTTGATTCACAGTTATTCTTGCTTGATCCTGAATTGGTCTTTTCAGCTCTATCCTTGTACAGGAATAACAATGATGCCTGCATTACGAGCAGCTGCTGCTGCTGTGAAAAAAAGGCAAGATTCTTTTGTTAAGAGTAATCTGCCTACATTTTCTATTATTCAAGAACTAAAAATAGGAGATTGCATTATAAATCTAGAAGACAAGCTGTGCAGTACAGAGGCTAAGACCCTTGATATAGAAACAAAGATCTTTAAAAAAAACCCTTCACATTCAATATTATTTTTATTATACTAACAAGCCAATAATGACATTAGAATATGTCACTCAAGTTGTGAGGTTTTGAAAAGGCTAGGACTCAGTAAGACACTGTAGGTTGTATTATGTACATAACGCTTTTAACCATTTCCTGTGACTTAGAATTGTAGACAGAAGGGAGAAAAAAAGCAATGTTATTTTAATGGGAATTTTCGGAAATAGAATAAGTGGTATTATGATTTTATATTTCAGATCCTAATATAGCAATTGTTTTTAAGAAATGCCTCACTAAGTATTTTGTGTTTAGCCAAGTAGGATGAGAACATTTAAAATTTTGATTTATTGTTCAGTTTTATTTATAACTCTTTTGAAGAAAAAGATTTTTCAGTATTCATAATGATAAACTGTAATTTCTATCTTACCAACTGCATTTTTGCAGTTCTCAAATCTTATGATGACCATTTTATTTTGGACAGATGATTTAAAGATCAGACAAGAGTTCTATAAAACAAGGCCAAGTCAGCTTAAGAATATGTAGCACATATATTTCAGTGAGATAAGAGGGCATGTTAAGAGAAGAAACAAAAGATTGTCAAAGAAGTAAGAGGTTGGGAATAATCTCTGAGTTAATAAATACATTCAGATTAATAGAGATACAGAGATAAGTAGACAATAGTTCTTAACCTTTGAAGAATTTACGGTCCCTTTACAAAATATATAAGGCGCTATGGGAACAAGAAGGAAAAAGTACTGAAATATAACTGGGAAAGTGACTGTAAAGCAATTTGTATTATATAGAGTTGAGTTAGAAAAGAAAATCTTTGTGGAAAGTTGGCATGGGGAGGTAAGAATATCCGAAATAGAGTTTAAGGTGGAAGACTTGTCACCTAGGATAAGTTGACAACATTTTCAAAATTAAAAAGCAAGCACGTTGTTGATAGTTCAATAAGGAGTTCTAGATAATCAAGGAAAAGCTATGTGTTGTTGATTTTTTTTAAAAGTTTAATTTTACAGAGATGTAGTACTTGATTTCTTCATCCCAAAGGCACAGCAATCCAAACATACAATCTTAAAAATTGGTCTACTCTGCTGGGACCCATGTTTTGTAACATTATCCCAAGGCTATGCAGGGTAACGATGTGACCTAGCAGGAGCTATGAGGCCTTCCCAGGAATAAGCCCTCACCTATGCCCTCTGCCTGTCTTTTGTCTGTAGAAAAACTTTAGTCAAAGAATAAATTTAATCAGAAATGAGTAAACACAGAAAGAAAGGAAGACAGTCAAGCAAGACAAAATACTTTAGCCATTAAACAAAGTCAAAGACCTTTAGTTCTTCCTCAAGGACTATAGATAATATTCTGAGCCGTGTCCTTTGAGCTGTTTTGCAGATACTGAAAACCTCACCAGGTGGAAGAAGTTAACTCTATGCTACTCACAAGCACGTAGCCCCCAGACCTGTTGAAACCATTAGGTTGATGATGCTGACTCCCAGTTACCTCACCACCAACCAATCAGAAGAATGTCCACAAGCTGACCACACCCTGCTCCTTAAACACTATAAGACTCCTCACTATCCCCTGGAGGGGGAGGGGGACGGACACAGTTTTCAGGGCATTAGCCTGCTGTGGCCCCCGTTGCCTGGCAAGGCAATAAAGCTATTCTTTTCTACTATACTTCACCCAAAACTGTCTCCACTTTTCTATTTGGCTCAGGTCAACAGAGACGGAGTTTCAGCAATAATCCCCAAGGAAACCCACACCCACCAGTTTAAGAGCCAGCAGACCACTAAATGACAATGAAGTGAATCCATTAATTAAAAAGAACAGATGCTTTCTAGTCCTACACCCAGAATCATATAGTAAGTAACATTTTTTATCCAAAAGACTTACTAACATTCAAGACCAAACCACTTTTTAAGAGTGCTAATATCAGAAAACCTGTTAATAGAAACCTATATCCTACTGACCTGGGGGGTCAGACTCTAGAACACCAGTTTGTTTTTTTTTTCTTTGATTTTACTTTGCACTTTAACTTAAAGCTTATGCAGTCTTCGCTTGGTAACCACTAAAATAAGTGGTTTTACATCTCAGTTTATACATTTACCTCTCTCTCTAAAGGCCTATTAAATAGATCAAAACCTAACTACAGGAGCCAAGTTACCCCCACTCACTGGGGGAGGGGAAAGAAGCACAAATGCCTTAACCTCATCTTATTCATACTTTGTCTTTTCTCATATCATTTACTCAAAACCAGACTAAGATGTCAGAGGCCTTAGCAGCTGAAATTATGATGGCCCACAAGAACGTATGAACTATTGTACCATAACATACAAAAGTATTAACTAAGGAATAATAATTATTCAGTAACCCTATTGCTCTTATTTCCCCCTTTCTTTTGTATATTTTAACTTTGCTTCTTCCTGGACCTCTATCCAGGTACCTCGCTTCAGAGCATGACAGACTAGTTAGGAATGAGGAAGAGAATGGATGAAGGGAAAGCAAAGGAAAGGAGAGGAAGGAAAGGAGAAAAGGGGATCACAATGATCAATTAGGAATATATGCTACAGCAAGATGTTTTATGTTTGTTCCTTTATACTAAAATACAACTAAATTGAGTAATTTTGCTGTTGCTGTTTTTGTTTCACTTTTTGGTGCCTGGTTGATGGGTTTTTATTGCTTTCACATTAGCTAATTGGCCTGGTTAACCATGCCTGCCCTTCATTTAGTCTAGTCATTCTCTACAGTGATTTTCAAGGTGTGATCCTCAGACTAGGAGTATCTCTATCACCTGGGAGCTTGTTAGAAATGCAAATTCTCCAGCCCTACTCCAGACTTAGAAACTCTAGGGGCTCTGTGCCGTGATTAGGTTTTAACAATCTCTCCAGGAGACTGATACATGCTGACCTTTGAGAACCACTGCTCTATACATCTATTTTTCTAAAGCACATTTCTTCTCACCATGCTCTTATTCTTCTGCTTAAAATACTTCAACATTTTCTATTTCATCTTCAAAACACAGTCCAGACTCATTTTAACATAAAACCCATCATGTGGCCTGATTCATATACTTCTCCTCTACCCTCACCTCCTACCAACAGTGTGCCAGCCACACTGAAATTCACTTACTTCCTCTTGTTACCTGTGCATATTGTTGTTTCTGATTATTGGATAACCCTACATATCCTTTTAGATCCAGAACATTTCTAGTTACTCTTCAAGTTTCCCCTCAATCATCACCTTCTGCATTCAGTTTTCCCTTAGACATCCACCATAATGTTTACCCCAACAAGGCATATTTAAGCATTCCTCTCTTCACTGTGTTATCACTCTATACATGTACTTCTAGCACTTTGCTTTTCTAGACATATTTTTAAATTTGTCTCTTGAATGGGAACAGAATAGATCAGCCCAAAATATGCCATTTGGGCATATTGATTATTCTGAATTAAAGTCACCTGACAAACAGCAAAAAAGGACACTGACACTCAAACTCTTTCCCCCCACGGCCCCCCCCACCCCCGCCAAAAGCAGGAAATAAAATCTTTCATGTGAAAAGTGACCCATACTGTATCAGGAAGGTGGAAGGCATCCTAACACCAGAAACAGGGAATTTAGGGCAAAGAAGACTGTACAAGTAAACCTTATTAACTTCTTCACTAATTTACAATCCCAAACCCAGCCCCTGTCTTGTCAGTTCTTCACAGATGTATTGTTTGTATAAAAGATCTAAGTTTCCTCCTTTGGTCACTTCTTTGAGTCTCATTTTTATGGAGCTCCCATACATACAAAATTAGTTTTTCTCCCATTGATGTATTTTATGTCAATTTAATTACTAGACCAGCCAAAGAACCGAGAAGGCAAGAAGGGAAGATTTTTCCTCCCTAACACTTTCTTTAGACAGAAAGATCGTAGAGGAAATGAAATTTAACTAACGCTGTCCTGCTCATTCTTGCATTCCACCTGCCTGGCACATGTAGGTTTAAAAACTGCTTCCATTAATGAATTATAGCTACAACAGTCCGGTGATCCAAGCATCACTTATTGTAAATCTGAACTTTCCACAACACAGTTACGAACCAGAAGGGAACGAGCTTTCAGATTATTTGTTGACTTGTTTGGGGTACCTAAAGAGAAACTAAAAATACACTTGCAAAAAAAAAAAAAAACATAGATGTTTTGGGTTAAAAATAATGGAATAACCAACCTTTAAATTGCCATCTGAACATGAAATTATGTAAAGGGCTGAGAGTGAAGCAGGATCAGAAAACCACAGTGCTAAGTAGGTTCAGAATTTGTGGCTAAGGGCTTTTGCTAATCTTACTTCTAGAGGACAAAGGTAAGGCCCCTGAGCTAGAACAACATAAGACATTGGAATTGAGAACTCTGAATAAAACAGGGATTGTAAAAGACAACACACTCAAAGAAAGGACTGGGGCTTCCCTGGTGGCACAGTAGTTAAGAATGTGCCTGCCAATACAGGGGACACGGATTCGATCCCTGGTCCGGGAAGATCCCACATGCCACGGAGCAACTATGCCCGTGCACCACAAGTACTGAGCCTGCGCTCAGAGCTCGCGAGCCACAACTACTGAAGCCTGTGTGCCTAGAGCCCGTGCTCTACAACGAGAAGCCACAGCGATGAGAAGCCCACGAACCGCAAGAGAGTAGTCCCTGCTCGCCTCAACTAGAGAAAGCCCATGCACAGCAATGAGGACCCAACGCAGCCAAAAATAAAATAAATACAAATAGATAAATTTATAAAAAAACAGGACTAGAAAACATGTTATGGCCAAGAAAAACTTTAAAAAATCTTGTCTGTCTCATCTCAGACTGAAAAACAAAGTCTCAAGAATTTGTAACAACAGGCTTCATTCACATACATTTATAGTGTGAAAGTATAGTATTAGTGTTGTCAGGAAAGCCACAAAGCAAAAAACTAATGAAAAGTAATCACGTCTTACGATTTCAGTTCTGATACGTCAAGAGCTTGGAAGTCATCATGGCAAAATCTGAAAGTCGACATTCTTCTTAGACCCATCAGAGATTTTAGGTCCCAGGGCCAACTGCTGCCTTGAAAGCTGGAGAGACAGGTGAATATAAAGAATCACAGCTGAGATCAGTTTACCAGCTGGAACCTGTATGAACCCTTAGATCATAATTGACTAATACTAGAGGCTGAGTGTGGACTAGATTAAAGATTAAAAATTCCTGGGGGCCTAGTCTTAGGGGAGCCCTCACACTTTCATTGGTTTTATCATCAAGAAACTCCAGTTCTTATGGTGAAGATTGGAGACAAGTCTACTTGTGCTTCAGACAGGCCTATTTTGAAATAGGCTCAGCATTATCCATCAAAGAGACCTACCTCAAGGGAAACTACTTTACCAGAGACTTATCTGATCTGGGAGAAGGGCAATTCAGTTAGACAATTTCATACCCCTCTAGCCTTCCTAGTTTACTTAAGAGGAAGAGAAGTCTAAGAAAATCTTCTGAAAAAAATCACAAAATTATATATATATATATAGTCACTTAATCCTAAGATTATAGAATGCTTCCCATTCCCATTTGAGTATGTCCCTCTCATTTCTTTTATACTCCATACTAGTTTTATTCCCATTCTTTTTTTCCCTCTCTGTGATTTAGCTTGTATATTTTCTATTGACCTGTCTTGAGATCATTAATTCTGCCTTGCACTGTGTTGAATCAGTCAATTCAGATACTGCATTTTCAGTTCCAGAAAGCCCTTTTTTGGTATAGATTTGAATTCTCTGGGTAAGTTAAACATCTTTTAATGCATTTTGTCCATATATTAATCTATTTTAATTAACATTTATAATAGTTGTTTTAATGTCTTTATCCTGCTAAGTCCCATGTATGCACCATCTGTCAGTCTAACTCTATTGCCTGTTTCTTCAAGATTTTTAAGTACATTTTTCTGTCAATTTTTATAGCTTGTGATTCTTATTTTACATTAAATATTGTACATGGAAAAAAAAACTACAGAGGTTTCAGCTGATGTTATTTTCCCCCAAAGAGGGTTTCCTCTTGGTTCTGATGGGCAGATAGGGTGAGGTGCTGATTCCATCCATTCAATTAGGGATTGAACAAGGTGGGGAGCTAGGGTTCATTTTTAGGAGATTTAATGTACTTCTGGCTCTTCCTTATTCCTTTGATGTGCCCTACCAAAAGCTTTTAACTTATAGTCTAGGAAGTCCATTGCCTCAGACCTAAAAGACAGTGGGATGTTTAGTTCTGCGTATCAGAGGTTTTGAGCATACCTCTTTAGGTTCTTGCTACATACAGCTTCAATTAAATATGCCACGCCATACTTTGTGGGTAAAACCAGCCACATGTTTTACCCTCTCTATGGCTCCACATAGAGAGGCCATGGCCTGTCTAGATTCTCATCCATTATACCACTAGACTGTTCTTCAAAATCTCTGTCGGTGGCGCAGTGGTTGAGAGTCTACCTGCCGATGCAGGGGACATGGGTTCGTGCCCTGGTCCGGGGAGATCCCACATGCTGCAGAGCGGCTAGGCCCGTGAGCCACGGCCGCTAAGCCTGTTCGTCCTGAGCCTATGCTCCGCAACGGGAGAGGCCACAACAGTGAGAGGCCCGCGTACCGCAAAAAAAAAAAAAAAAATCTCTGTCGGCTTATCTTCCCCTTCATACAGTCCCTAAGGAAAAACTAAGGTCATCTGCTGTTTAAACTCAGAATTGGAAAATGCCCCCAAGAAAGTAAATAGTTGGCTGTTGTCATCTCACCAAAGGCAAGCTCTTTCCTCTCTGAAACTTTAGTTCAAGTCTTTTTTGTTTTCACAACTATCCCATATGCTTTAAACACTACTGTTATAGTTTATCTCAGTTTTCTAGACATGGCAGCAGGAACACTGGCTTCCTCTGTGTTGGGCTGCACCCCGCAGGCCTGCAAGACTTGTAGTTGCCCAGCCTCGAGACCAAAAAGCCCAAAGACAGTGCCATAGATGTCAACGGTTTACTGGATAGGGGAATCTTACATGTCCGAAGCAAAGGTCCTGGAGTGAAACCTGACCGTGTACGGAAGCATGGCAGCACTCTTCACTACTCCAGGGAGAAGCAGGCTACCTTTTATAGGGGTAGTTGATGTCAGATTGCTTCAGTTACCAAGGAAACCGGCTGCTGGGGAACGTCCCTCAAAGCCCCTCTGGTTAATCACCATCATGGAGGGCAGATGTTTCCCTCTAATAAACTAACAGGTGAAGCCGTTCTGGCCTAAGGATTAGAACAATCACTAGCTGGGGCAGTGAGCAAGCATGCTGGCAGTTACTGATTAAGCTTTATAATTAAGAGGATCGGATAGTCATGTGAGTGAAGCAGGGACTGGTAAACCAGGGGAGGTACAGAGCGCAAGAGAGCACCATCTTGAATGGCCTGATCATACACGGTGACCTACAAATTCTACTCTGTCATTTATATTTTAATTTTACACTCAGGGTGTTTTGTCATTCAGAAATAAAAAAGAATTTGTAGTCAAATTTGCTGATTACTTATGGGCCTTGTTTGCATTACCTTTTAAAAGTAGCCTATTTTTCACTGTATTACATTTTTTTGTCAGTTTCTCAAAACAATATATTAAAATCCTTAAGTGATTTAATCCATCTAGAATTTTATGTATTAGCTATTTGTATATTGTGTATTGTTCAATTTTCTGAAATGATATAGAAACATTTTCCATAATCCTTTCTTTGTAAAATGCCATCTTCCTCAAACTAGTTCTTGTCAGGTTCTCTAAACCAGGTTTCAGGATCTAATCTCTATAATCAGATGTAAAATCTAGATAATAATAGTTCCTAACTCACTGGTTTTATTTGAAGTAAATAAGAGAAATGCATGTAAAGTACAGTACTTAAAACAACAAATGCTCAATAAATGACAGCTATCATCATGTTTTTGTTGGTGATGCAATTATGTCATCTCTTCAACTGTTGGAATGCACACTAAAGTCAGGAATCATGTCTTACATGAACTCTTTTAATCTACTTGATTACTTAGACAACATTACCAGTAGTAATTGTTCATTAAACATTCATTGTTTGATTTCTATAATGTCTTATATATACTTGGCTTCCTTATGGAATTTTATTATTTCTTTGAACTGTTTTCATTTTGGAATTTTATTTACCTTCTTCTCTCACAACAGAGTAAGGTGTTCTGATATTTTTCCTTACTTGCAAAAGAATGTAAGTTGTTCACAAAACATGAGCATTACAGATTTACTTGGGAAAATAGGTTTAGCATTGAAATGACATCTAAAATCAATACAAAATGATGGCATACCACAACAATAATAATTATTTGGAATGAGAATGAAGGATATTACATATTAAAGTAGATAAAGGTATTCTGGTTTCTCCAAAGACATATATCAGCAAAATGTATCAGAGAATGAAAATTTCAACTATTCTCATCTGTATAGTAAAACCAAAATTATATATCCTAGCTGTAAGTTTTGTATATAACATATAAACTGTATATTAATATCACTTTATCTACTAATATCATTTATGGCCATACTTTACCTTCAAATCATTTATCAACTATTCTGAAGTAAATATGTGTCCTCATTTGTTTAATATCTTTTCCAATTGATTACATATGATAAAAGTCAATATATATCTTCCTCATATTTTTGTATCCCCAGTAACTTCCACACCTCCACGGCTCAGCACAAAGCCAGCATTCATAATAATAATAAAGACTTGCTGAATGAAGGCGTGAGCTATTGAACTGAAAATGCATTCATTCAGATGGAATTTAACTAATTTTGGAAAACACGGAATATCTTTAGTGGGATAGGCTTGTCTTAACTTCCTAAACACGTTTGTGCTCATTAACAAAAAACAACCCAGTCTGACCATATGTGGCATCAAATTTCTCTTTACAAACTGCATGTAATTAATGGAGTCATATTGATTCAGCACTGAATTCTCCAAATCACAAGGAAGGGTGGTGAAATTCTTATTGAAGTTAAATGTCCCCCAGGGTCTGCTTCAAGCAGTTAGGCTCCCATTTTCTCCCCTGCCCTCACTTTTCCTTTATTGAGGGTCCCACTATATGCCAAGATTCGGAGTAAAACAATAAGCAAAAGTAGGCATGGTTATGCCAATGGATAATGGGGAGAAGGAGAAAACACTAGGCAAATAGATATAATATTAAATGTGTATCATCACAAACTAAAAATTAGGCAAAGTTTTCCTGAGACAGTGACATTTGAGTTGAAATCCAAAAGGTGGAGGATGGAAAGTGTTTCAGGACACTCCTGTGACAAGAGGGAAGATAACTTATTTGCAAGACTGGAAGGACACTGCTGGTGCTTTGTCCATATCCCCTGTGGCATTTCTGATCACCTCTCTCCTTTCTGTGTTTGCTTCTAAAGTTCAGCATCGGTAGACTCTCTTCAGGGTACACCCTAACAGGATAGATATAGCTTTGCCATCAGCTATAGAGAAGTTCCTGACAGTTTATATCCCCTACCAGGTCCCCCTTAGACAATGAATGAGTGGTATGATAGTAGTACCTGTATGTAACACCATTTACTAATACGTAGAATAATGGAATTATAAGAACAGGCCCAGTGTTTTAGTTTGGGGAAAAGCAATTATGGACATTTAATAACTGTAGGCTTTATATTTTGAGTTGTTTATTATGTACTAAGCACTGTGCTGACCCCCAAATTATTTCATTTGATTCATTCATTAGCCTGGTATAGTAATTGCTATCAATTCCCCATTTTAAATGCAAACATCAGAGATTTTAAAAGCCTATTTGCCCAAAGATCACAGAGATGGTACATGAAGAAAACAGATTCGATTCTAGCCCTGACTCTAAAATCTGTGTGCTAAGCAATCGCCTCCCAAGTCCTGTAATGGCAGAAACTGAGGTTCTTACAAAAAACCCTCCCTATGACTTTGACCTCGAAAAAGTCCTTCCTGTGACTTTTTGAAATATGAGTCTGGTCTTAAATTGGATCAGCCAGCTTCCTAAGGCTTAGAATGCTCTGTTTTAAATTCTTTTCACTCTAAAGTATTCTTAACCAGAACTTTTAGAAGAAACATAATAAATCTTATTAAACTTATTTTGAGTCCTTTTCCAAAAAATACTTACATCGCCAAAATTGTTCAAGGGCTCTTCTAGGAAGATATCCTAGATAAATCAGGGCAGTTATATGGGATATAAAAAGAGCACAATGAATGAAGATATTGAGGATCCAGGAAATAATCCAGTCTCTTTAGCAGCAGATTTAATAGTGCAACTTATCTTGGGATACTCAAAGCACTGTTTGAGAGATAGATAGATAGATAGATAATTTGTGTGGGGTTGAATGCCCTTTAAATTCTAAAATTTTACTTCATAATGAATTACTATATCCTTCACATTTGCTGATCAGAGTATCTGAAAGACCCTAAACGTATGGCTCCATGCAATAAATTTTATAAGGTAGGATTTTCCTGTCTTTTCCTAGTTTATAAAAGAATGGTATAATTGTTGTATATTACTCTTTTCACCCCTCGTTTTCTTCATGGCATCTATAACTGTTGTTCATTTCAGCTGAATGCCTGTTTGAGACATCATGGATTAAGTTTCTGGAATTTACTTGCACATGATGTAATTTTTATTTCATCTAGATCAGCGGTCCCCAACCTTTTTGGCACCAGGGACCAGTTTCATGGAAGACAATTTTTCCACAGACCGGGGGGTGGGGGGTGAGGATGGTTTCGGGATGATTCAAGCACATTACATTTATTGTACACTTTATTTCTATTATTATTACATTGTAATATATAATGAAATAATTATACAACTCACCATAATGCAGAATCAGTGGGAGCCCTGAGCTTGTTTTCACTTGCCACTCACTGATAGGGTTTTGATATGAGTCTGCAAGCAATTGATTTATTATGGTCTCTGTGCAGTCAAACCTCTCTGCTAATGTTAATCTGTATTTGCAGCCACTCCCCAGCACTCGCATCACCACCTCAGCTCCACCTCAGATCATCAGGCATTAGATTCTCATAAGGAGCACGCAACCTAGGTCCCTAACATGTGCAGTTCACAGTAGGGTTTGCCCTCCTACGAGAATCTAATGCCTCTGCTGATTTGACAGGAGGCAGAGCTCAGGTGGTAATGTGAGCAATGGGGAGCTGCTGTAAATACAGATGAAACTTCGCTAGCTCAACTGCTGCTCACCTCCTGCTGTGCGGCCCAGTTTCTAACAGGCCACGGACCAGTAGTAGTCTGTGGCCAAGGGGTTGGAGACCCCTGATCTAGATCATTGCCCTGTGAGGTAAAATGACAGACTGGGGTCTGTCAATTCATATAGATTTAATTTTTTAAAGATATGTGTAAGTAAATTTTGTTATAAAGTAGTTTTAGATTTATAGAAAAGTTGTAATAACTGTACAGAGTTTCCATATATGCCTCATCCAGTTTCTCCTATTGTTAAGATCTTACATTACCTGGTACATTTATCACAACTAAGAAGCCAACATTGGTTCATTTCTATTAACTAAGCTCTACACTTCATTCAGATTTCAATAGTTTTTCCACTAATGACCTTTTTCTATTCCAGGAACCAGTCCATAATGCCGGACTAAGTTTAGTCATCATGTCTCCTTAGTCTTACCTTGTCTGTGGCCATTTTTCATTCTTTCCTTATTTTATAAGCCCTTTACAGTCTTGAGTTAAGGTATTTTGTAGAATGTTCTTCAAGTGAGTTTGTCTAATGCTTTTCTCATGATTCATTTGGAAATACTGATTTTGGGGCGGAAAACCACAGAGGTAAAATACCATTCTCATATCACATCAAGGGTACATACCATCAATATGTCTTATCACTGATGATGATAATCTTGCACCTGACCAAGCTAGAGTTTGTCATGTTTCTTCAAAGTAAAGTTACTTTCCCCGCTTTTCACATTTTACTCTCTGGAAACAAGTCACTAAGTATAGCCAATACTCAGGAAGGAGCAGAAATGAGGAGATTGAGCTCTATGTCCTAGAAGTAGCCGTATAAATTCTGTGAAATTCTTCTATAAGGAAGGTTTGTCTCTTCTCAACCACTTATTTATAATCTGATCATTTAGTTATATAAATATTATTCATGGATATTTATTTTATACTTTGATTTACAATCTGACACTATATTATTTATTTTATTGCTTAAGTTGTCCCAGCTCTAGTCATTAAGAACTCTTTCATTGACTCCTGAGTCCCTTTGACATGCCCCTAACCCACCCCCCACACCTTTTTTTGTTGAGCACTTCCCTAATTTCTGGTAGGACAAGATGCTCTAGCTTTATCTTGTATTTGATGAATCAATCATTTCTCCAAGGAGCCGTGATTCCCTTTTTCAGAGAAAACCACAATCTGAGTACTTGGTGTGCTCACTACTACTGTGCTAACACTGCTTCTAGGCCCTCTGAGCTAGAAAATATATACATACATATCTGTAATTACAGTCCGCCCTCCACATACACGGGTTTCACATCCAGGGATTCAAACAGATGGCAGACTGTATTCATTGTACTACAGCCATTTTATATAAGAGACTTGAGTATACATAAATTCTGGTATCTATGGGGGCTCCAGGAACAAATCCCTCATGGATACTAAGGGACAACTTCTATATCTGTACCTTTATATTAAGTTAAACATGAGTTCATACTGATGCCTCTAACTCTAATAATCTAGTTCCATATAATTCATTGTAGCCTGTGGCTTTCCCTTTCCAAGAGTGAGAAATTTGGCTATCACCATCCACCTTACATGTACTAATTTGTTCAACCTCAGTATGCATATTCTTTCCCTTCTGAAATAAAACTTACCTTATTATTATAAAACCTCTTAGGATCTAAGACACTATTTTTTTTAGAACAGTACAGGATACTTGCTAAATAAATAAAAGAAATAGAAGCTGAAGTGTCCAAGTGCTCCAAATCTTACTTCTGCTGGGTTATGAATTATTTTCTAAGATGAGCATTTGTTTGTGTTTTTCTAGAATGACTATTAAGACAATCTCTCTAGTTAATAATACTGTTTTTGGCCAGTAGCTACCAGTCCTCTAACAATTTGTGTTCCCCTTTCATAGAATAGACTGGTTTCTGGAAAAAGGTTGCCCCTTCAGGAACTATATTTTCAAGCCTCCATTTCTCCTGGGACTATATTCTTCCCCAAAATGTAAGAAGAAATGACATGTGCCACATCTAGGCTAAAAAGGATAAGAAACAGGTGGATGTTATGAACTCTCTCTTCCAGCTAGAAGAGAAGTATCCATAAACATACATGAATGGCAGTACAATAAAATGAAAGGAGCCTGGATTTTTGAATTGCTTCATGTAAGGCTGCCCACTGAACACGTGTTTTGGGATATAACATGAGAAAGAAATAAACTTCTAGAATGATAAACTACTAAATTTTAGGGTTTATTTGCATAGTAGCTGGTAATCTGTTAACAAATACACCAAATCGAAAGTAATATTAAATCTCCTGTAGGATGTTAATATACTAGTAAGATCATATTTGTAGTTTGGACAAAAAAATGGAATTTTTAGAGCCGAATGAGACTTATGAAGGAAATTTTGAAATTCTTAATGATGCCTGTATCCAAAAATTTTCCTATAATTGGTAGGAGCATAAAAAAGAATTTTAGGGTACTGAAAGCATGGTGACAGAGTTTGATTCCTGGAAACTGAAATGCTATTTATCTATCCAAGGTAAGGCAAGACCACAGTTTGTTAACACAGTCACTATGACTTAGGAATGAGGTATCACTTAGGAATGAGGTACAGTATCCCAGTAAGAAGAGCCCAGGCAAAGGCTAGGCAGACAGAGACCTGAGCAATTTGATAGGACTTAGAGCAGAAATCACAGACCATTACAGAAAAAGAATAACCACCGGGAACAGGAACAGTGTGGCTTTAACAAATATGATGGAGGTGGAGTATGAGGCTGGAGTACAGTACTGTAAGAGCCATGTAGAGCATTTCTTCTCCTTCTAGCACTAGAGTAATAGCCCCAACTTACTTGTCCTTTAAAAAATTGGAAATCAATAATTAACTTTAAAAATGTGATACTAAAACACAGAAATAAATCAATCATAAGCAGTGCACTCTTTCTTAGCTTCCCTACTTTCCCTAGGCATTCTTCCTCTGCCTTTGCAATGACCGCTGCCCCTCAAACACTAAGTGGTAGGAACAAATTAGCAAAAAATGTGTTGCAAGCATTAGCATCAAGAGAAGTCTGAGATCACCTACAGCCAAAAGCTCTAGTAGAATTAGCACTGTAGAAATTTTTTTAAAATTAAAGAAGCACTTAAAAAATAAAAAACTAGTTACAATTCCCTATTTTTTTCTTTGTTATACAATAGTAGAACATGGAATTGTCAGCTGGGCAAAGAAAACACGAGAGGGCAAGGTTACATGTATATCCCATTGCAAACCACCTTCTTTTTATCCTTAACTGGAAACACATGGCAAGAAGACCTGTTGTTTTCTTCAGAACAAATGGCAAAGTGTATGGTGCGTTGAGATGGAGGTGGGGAAGTTGGAGTTTATAGGCCTAAATATGTTTCCAACCACTACAGCAAGTGAGTCCAAATACAACATATACTTTACATAGAGCATTCATCTAATATTCCAACTTTCACGTTCTCAAAAAGATGCGTTTCTGATTTATTAATGGATTTGGAACTGAGAAAAGTAGAATCTACAGGATGAAAGATGTTAATCTTCAATGCTAAATAGAGCTGTGTTAGGAATGGACCCAAATGAATATACATTTAATCTTTGGGGGGCTGGTTTGAACTTCATTACATATAAATAACACAAAAAATAAAGAATAACATTTCAATTAATTATTTTACAGGCTAGGTTATGTTTTTAGCCATCTTTTCTTTTTGTTTGGAATAACAGAAAATTTTGTGACTTTTATAGCAATCTGAGTCTATAATGGGAATAAAATTATTGGCCACAACCCAATATTAAATATAAATTGAAACTTTATCAGTAAAGCTCAATTCTCAAAAAATATATTGATCTATTTGCATCAAGAATATAAAGATGCATTTCCTTTATAGATTGGCATTAAGAATATATATGGTTATAGTGCCCATTATCATGTTTGACTTTTATATCTCAAAACTTGAAAGTATTGAATAGAAATTGCACCCATTCCTCCCATTTATCTTGTCTATGACAGAGCTCCTTATTTTTTTTCCCTATAGATATCAGCTTTTTCTTCCTTTTTTCCCCTCTGCGCCAGGAGAAGGCAAGCTCACCTCCAGCTGCTAAATTGGGTGCAACTGAACTGATAATAACTTCACCCTCCTTAATCAGTGATTGGTTTAAGATTGGACATGTGACCCAGTTTGGACCAATGGGATGTGATAAAAGGTTTTCTGGGAAACTGTGACAATTATTCCTTTTATCTTCTGGAAATAATCCTTTAAATGACTTTTGTCCATTCTCTTTCATTGTCAAGAATTAATCTGAAGCTTGGGACTGACTCCATGGTTTTAATAACAACCTCACTTTGAAACCAACACATGGAAAGAGGCAGAACCAAAATAGTTACTAAGGAAAAGACTGAGAGACACTGAATTTACTGTTAGTTATTTTAGCCAACAATTAACATCAAGTTCATGAAAACAGTCTTATATTAGTTGTTCCTGAAGGCATCTAAATGATGGAGTGGAAGTAATTTTTCTAAATATGACAGGGTTTTTCAGAGGTATTTCTTTCCATTTTTGTTCTCTCAAGTATTTGGGAGATCAGAGAGACTACATCTTTTAAATTATTCTAGAGCTTGCCTTTTTCTTGTGGCTTTCCCTCTTACCACAGATAGATATCAAGACTAAGTGTATTCTTGATGCCAGAATGTGAAAAATTAATTTCTGTTGAAAATTGAACTTTGGACTTTTATATCTCAAACTTAAAAGTAGAAATTTTATCACTTCAGCAAAAGAAAATTTCTAATAGCTTTTTACCACTTATGTGGATGTTCCCTAAACAGGTTCTTTGTAACCAAAAAGGTAATATGATTCTGTTTTTTCTTCCAGGTATTTTCATGAGTTTTATCTATATGTCACATGAATTTGCAAACTCAAAGTGTGATAAATATTATCTACACTGCATAGTGGAGTTCCTATTTATGAGAAGATGAAGTACTATTTGAAAACCAGTATATCATGGTCTATTTTGCTATTAATTTGACTTACTCTATCTAGCTGTCATGAGGTTATTGATATATTGTATGTGCTGAGACAGTCCTTTATTGGCTTCATCATACCTCAAATCTATGTACCACAAATATCTATGTACCACAAATAATTGTGGATTTCAAAACACAATATCTGTCTACTGAAATATTAAAATGCAAAATACTCTTCTAGGCACGAGGGAATAAGGAAGTTGATATATAGGAATGTGTATGCAGAAATGAGAATAAGACAAAAGTCCTCGCCAACAAAAAAGATAATAGATTAATGTGGATATGGAGGAAATTTGAGCAAAAAGATATTTCAAAATAAGGAACAAAACTGTGTTTGCTTTTAACTATTTTTGTTTGTGTTTAGTTACATTTTAAAATTTGTTTTTGTATGGTTTAGTACAGAAGCAGCTACAGTCAATGTTTAGAATAGGAAAAATATATATGATGTCCATTTTAATGAAAATCACATTGAAATGTTTAATAGCGGAGTGTCCTCCTGGTTTTCACATATTAAATACTTCAAAGCTTCAGAATTAACTGTGGAAAAACAGAAAATAGGGGAATCTTTTTTAGTTGGTGTAACATTTTTTGCTTTAAAGAGATTTAATTATAATTACAAAAAAAGGGCTTTTCTCTTATTATGTGAACTTCAACTCTCCCAGGTGATTCCTAAAACTCATTTTGAAGGAAGCATCAAGCAAGATATCATTTGTTTATTTTTACTTTGTATTGCTCCTAGCCAAGAATTTTCTCTTCCTAATTGCTAGAAAATTTTTGATATTTTCTTTCATAAATGTTGCACATTGCAAATGCAATGTTTACATAAAATTATTGCTCTGGTTTTTATCAAAGAAAAGGCAGCAATATTTAGATTTGTTTGTAATTTCACAAAAATAAAACCCATATATAAGTAGCAACTGTGTATATATTAAGATTCTAGGACTACTCTTACTGATTCATTATTTGGAGTTGAAAAACTGCAGCCTTCTTTGTGTTAAAGTAGTCTCACAGATGAGGCCAAATCTTTTCATACATCTGATGGTTTGCGGTTCTTTTAAATTTTGTTTATTACCTTGAGTATATTCATCAGTTTCATGATTTCTTGTTTTAATCACTGATTCATGTTCATTGTTGAAAGCATGAAGGTAAGTTAAGAAAGAAACATACAAAAATGAATTAGACAATTCACTGTGGCAAGGAATGGATGTAAACATGGTTCCATGATTTTAGACCAAACATTAATTGTAGTATAACTTGTGGAAGCATGAAAACCTGATATGTTAAAGTATATTTTGATTCTTATGTTGACCAGCTCACTAAACAGTATCAAACAGATCTACTCATTCCTTAGGAAATCACACATGGCCAGATCATCACTTGCCAGCATCTCAGTCTCTACATACCAGTATTGCTGGTAAAATCAATTTATTCATTCAAAAAGAATCATCATTCAATAATATATATTGAAGATCGCTCCTACACTGTTGGTGGGAATGTAAATTGGTGCAGCCACTATGGAGAACAGTATGGAAGTTCCTTAAAAAACTAAAAATAGAGTTACCATATGATCCAGCAATTCTACTCCTGGGCATATAACAAGAAATGATAAAAACTTTAATTTGAAAATATACATGCACCCCAGTGTTCACAGCAGTACTATTTATAATAGCCAAGACATGGAAGCAACCTAAATGTTCATTGACAGATGAATGGATAAAGAAGATGTGGTATGTGTGTATATATATATACACACACAAACACACACACACACACACAATGGAATATTACTCAGCCATAAAAAAGAATGAAATAATGTCACTTGCAGCAACATGGATGGACCTAGAGATCATCATACTAAGTGAAGTAACTCAGACAGAGAAAGACAAATACCATATGAGATCACTTATACGTGGAAGCTAAAAAATGATACAAATGAACTTATTTACAAAACAGAAATAGACTCACAGATATAGAAAATAAACCTATAGTTACCAAAAGGGATAGCAGGGGAGAGGGGGAGATAAAATAGGAGTTTGGGATTAACATATACACACTACTACATATAAAATAGGTAAACAACAAAGACCTACCATATCACACAGGGAACTATACTCAATATCTTGTAATAACCTGCAATGGAAAAGAATCTGAAAAAAAATATGTATCTATCTATCTATCTAATATATATGTATAACTGAATCACTTTGCTATACACTTGAAACTAACACAACATTGTAAATTAACTATACTTCAAAATAAATAAATAAATAAATTATATATATTGAAACCTTCTCTATGCCAGGCATTATTCTAAGCACCAGGGATACAGTGGTAAGCAAAACACCATCCCTACTAGCACACAACCTATAATCTAGTTGTGGGGAGACATACAATAAAAAAATAAATAGCAATAAACCAAGACAGGGAGTAAATACCACAACACAGAAAACAGAAAGAAGCAGAGTCAAATAAATGGAGAATGGTATGTTTCATATTGTGTGGTTAGATATGGCCTCTTAGGTGAGGCAGTAAATGAACAAACATAAGTATAATCATAGAGCAAATAATGTAGATATCTGAGTAAAAAGCATTCCAGGGAACAGGAACAGAAAATGCAAAGACCGTGACATGGAAGTGTTAATGTTATATCCAAGAAACAAAAATAAGGCTATTGTAACTGAAGCAGAGCAACTAATAAAGGGAAAGTGGTAAGTGACATAGTCAGAAACCTTACTTGGGAGCCAGATCACATATAGCCTTTTAATGACTATTGTAAGGCCACTGGATTTTACAGTAAGTGAAAAGGGAGGCCACTGAAGTAGTTTAATGAGGGTAACATGGTCTCAGTAACATTTTGAAAGGATTTCTCTGGATACTGTCATCGAAAATAAACTCTAAAGTGTAACGAATGAAAACAAGGAGACCAGCTGGGAGACGAGTGAAATAGTCCAAGTAAGAGATGATTATGAGAAGTGGCAGAGAGCGGGAAGTAGTCTGATTCTAGATATTTACAAGACAAGAATTCATTTCTCCCAAGATTTATTAACATTGAAAAAGAAGATTTTCCTGGTTTTGATTATACATGCAAGTTACAAATACTTTAAAAAGTAAAAATCCAAATCTCCTCTTCCCACCAATTTTGATTTTCTTAGAGGATGCACCATATTTATTCTGTGGCTCTTTTTTTGTATCCTTTGGAATCCCAACATGGATGCGTATCCATGTTTTATTCTCATAGGATACTGTTAGGTCTGTCCTTTCAGTTAAAATAAAATATACTGCCAGTGCAATAAGACCAAAAAACAAAGAAGAGAGAGAGAGAAAGAGAGAGAGGAGAAAGGAAGAAAGAAATTATAAATGAAGAAGTGAAAATGCCTTCATTTTCAGATCACTTAATTATTTTTGTAGCAAATCATATGGAATCTACAAGAAAATTACTAGAATTGATAAGTGAATTTAGCAAAATTTTAAGATACAAGATCAATACATAGAAGTTATGTCTATTTCTATATACTAGCAACTAACAACTTATTGAGATTTATTGAATCTTATTGAAAATTGAGATTATAAAATAACACTATTTACAATAGCATTGAAAATATGAAACATAGGAATCAATCTGACAAAAGACATATAGATCTGTACACTAGAATCTGCAAAACATTGCTGAGAGAAATTAAGGGCAATATAAGTATATGAAGAGATATGCCATATCTATGAGTCAAAAATACTCAATATTGTTAACATATAAATTCTCCCTTAATTGACCTATAGATTGAACCAACCCCAGTCAAAATCTCAGCAGACATTTTGGTAGAAATTTTCAAGCTGATTTTAAAATTAAAATGGAAATGCAAATAACCTAGAAAAACCAACTTTGAAAAAGAAGAGGATTTTTAGGGCAGTGAAATGACTGTAATGGTGAATACATGTCACGATAAATTTGTCTACACCCATAGAATGTACAATATCAAGAGTAAAGCCTAATGTAGACGACGAACTCTGAGTGATAATGATGTGTCAGTGTAGGTTCATCTATTGTAATAAATGTTCCATTCTTGTGGGCAGTGTTGTTAATGGGAGAGGATATGCGTGTATTGGGGAAGGGGGGACAAATGGGAAATCTCTGTACCTTCCACTCAATTTTCTCAGTAGAGAAAGTATAGTTTTTTTCAATGAATGGTACTGTTCCCAGTGAATTTAAGTTTCTTGCCTCACCGTGAAAAGAATTCAGTTAAGAGAATAAAATGAGGATTTATTTAGGCAAGAATATACTCTCAGAGGGAGAGCAGGCAGACAGGTGAGGAGGTGCCCTGGGTTTCTTTGGCAAGCTGGTTATGTGGGGCATACAAATGAAGGGGCGGAATATTCATTGGGGAAGGAGGAGTTTGGGGGTCGTATTCCCAGATTTTCATCCCAGCTCCAACTTCCTGAGGAGAGGAGGGATTTTTGTTCTTATTTAGCTTAGATCAGAAGTGTCATGACGTAGGTGCATGATGGGTACTTCTTTTCTGCAAGGATAATTTTCTTGTAATGAAAGCATAATGAGCAAGAGGTTACATTCAGAAGCAGGAGATTCGACCTTTATCCACCTTTCTTTGTGTGCCTCCAGGACACTTATCACCCAAAATGTGTGGTCTCCTGTCAGTCTGGAGGTTCCTGCTTTTCTTTGTCTGCCCATGGACCCCCGCTGTTTACAAGATGCATGATTTCCTGCCACCTGGTCCCTGCCTGCATTGCTCTGCTCATATCTAGCTACCTGCCTGCTGTAACAGTACTGGAACAATAGAATATCCATATACAAAAGATCAAAGTTTGACCCATACTTTGCACCATACATAAAAACCAAGTCAAATGTATCATAACACATAAATGTAATACATAAAACAAAAACTTCTAGAAGAACACCTTTAATCATCAGGGTAATATACTCTAAACTAAAACGTGAAGTGTGATATTAGCAAAACAGTGGAGTAGAACTTCCAAGCTCCCGTCCCCCGACGGATCAAAAAAGAACAGAAACTATTGGAACTAACTTTGTTAGAACTCTGGAAAACAATCAAAGGTTTACAGCAGGCAAGCAAATGCTAAATCAAGAAAAAGCAACTTTAAATGGTAGGAGAACTCTGTGGTGCTTTTACTTGCCCTTGGCTGGCTCCCTCCCTGGCTCAGCAGCAGTCTGGGACATGGAAGTCTTGCATTTCCAGTGTGAGATCTTAATCCCTGGTTGAGGTGGGAGCAAGCCAACCTGACCCTTCAATTACTGTGTATATTTGTTCTAACCTGTCAGGAGCTATCTGAAGGGCTGACACAAGGCACTAGCCTCTGTTTCATCTAAATCAGAACTCACTCAGGCCTGGAAAGTAGGGGAATTATTCAAAAACATTCTAAAATGGACACACTGCAGCAAAAGATTACAGCTGAGACATACGATAGATAATCTGAGGCCTAGGAGGAAAAACAGGAGTTTCTTTGGGAAAGTAGGGCATTCAAAAGTAGACTAATATGAAGAACTTCAGAAAGTCTTGTGCATGTCCAGTGCAAGATGCATGCTCCAAAACATCTGAGAAAAGCCTAAGTTTTTTTCTTGGGCCTTTACCTAGTCTCAGTGCAAGCCTGGCTAGGTGTTAAAGGAGCACTCTAGCACAGAACCAACCTGCAAAGACTGGGAGAGGTGGGACGTTTTGTTTATTGTTTTAGCTCCTGGCATTCAAGGAATCTGTTCAAAACAGTAGCTGAACACAAGCTAAGAACAGACTTCAGTGACCAAAACACACAAGGAACACAATATCTGAAAATAGTAAAA
This sequence comes from Neophocaena asiaeorientalis asiaeorientalis, assembly GCF_003031525.2. NCBI lineage: Eukaryota > Metazoa > Chordata > Mammalia > Artiodactyla > Phocoenidae > Neophocaena > Neophocaena asiaeorientalis. Next base: position 493,364 of record NW_020185336.1, read on the forward strand.
ATCACTAAACAAATGGATTATTACAGCTTTCGATAATAAAAAAAGCAGCAAACCCTGGGAAAAGTGGAGAATCTGATTTCCAGTGTTACTACACTATGATATTTAAATGGCTAGTTTAAAAAAAAAATCACAAGACGTACAAAGAAACAAGAAAGTATGGCCCACTCGAAGGAACAAAATGAAGTGAAAGAAAATATCCCTGAGGAAGCCAGAAACATTGGACTTGACAGTCACAGACTTTTAAACTATCTTAAATATGCTCTCACCAGCAGTGCTTTCAACAGCAATATTTCTACCAACAGTCTTGTTGCCAACTACAGAATGTCACTCGCCATCCAGGTGTACAAGGATTAGGTCACTAACCACTACAGTCACTGACCTTTAACATGCCCTTAAAGGACTTCAGGGCAGAGATCAGGAATGAGGCACTCCGTGCTCTGGGAAAAACTGGCAGAAGAGGCCTTCAGATAGATATTTTCAGGAAAAAGTGTTATGAATCCGGTTTCTTGCATCTTCTCATGCCTAGCAAAGCACTAAAATCATTAACAGAGACATCTGCTCCTCATGACGAGAAACAACCTTCCACTGAGATGTGTGCTTGACTGCACATACTGCCTTTACCAAAATCATATATATACTGACCTCCCTCCCCACTACCTCTTCAGAAGTCTCAGGAAAGAAATAAAAGATAAAAAGAACCAAATGTAAATTTTAGAACTAAAAAATACAATAACCAAAATAGAAAATTCAGCTGAGGAGCTCAACAGGAGAATGGAGGGAAAAGAATAACGAATCAGTAAACATGAAGATGGAACAATAGTAACTACAAGATAGGAGCAGAGAGAATGTGAATAGAGAGAAAATGAATATGGTCCTGAGGGACCATAACAAGAGATAACAGATATAGATGGTATAACATCTATACCATCAGAGTCCCAGAAGGAGAAGAGAGGTAAGAGAAAATGGAACCAGAAGATACCCAAAGAGATGATGCCTGAAAACTTCCCAAATTTGTCAGTAACATACAGCTGCAGATTCAAGAAGCTGAGCTAAACTCAAACAGGATAAACCCAAAGGAAGTCAGGTCAAGAGATATCAGTTAACCTTGTAAAAACTAAATCGCAAATAGCGTGTTCTCCAACCATAAGGGATAAATAAATAAAGGGATAAACAGAAAAATATTCAAGCACTTGGAAACTAAACAACATACTTCTGCATAATCAAAGGACCAGAAAGGGCATCTCAAGGGAAAAAAAATTACATTGAACTGAAAAAAAATGAAAATGCAACATACCAAAATGTATGAGATGTAGCTAAAGCAGTGCTCAGAGGGGAAGTCATAACACTAATGCTTATATTTTAAAAGAAGAAAAGTATCAAATCAATAGTCTAAGCTCTCACCTAAAGAAATTAGGAAAAGAAAAGCAAAATAAATCCAAACCAAGTAGAAGGAAGTAAATCATTAAGATAAGAACATGTCAATGCAATTGAAAACATTAAAGAATATTAATAGAACCAAAAGCTGGCAAGCCTCTAGCAATAATGACAAAGAAAAAAAAGACAAATTATCAGTATTCAAAATGAGAGACTGTCACTGCAGCTGCTGCAGACATCAAAAGCACAATAAGTTTGTTATAAAGCAGAAAGTAATACACCATTGTAAAGCAATTATACCCCAATAAAGATGTTAAAAAAAAAAAAGAGCTGACAGAAAAAAAAAAGCACAATAAGGGAATACTATGAACAACTCCATATACATAACTTTGACAACCTAGAAGAAATAGACAAATTCCTCAAAAAACAGAAACTACCATAAGTCACCCAAGATGACATTGATCATTTCAATAGCCCAATAACTATTAAGAATATTCAATTTATAATTTTAAAACACCCCAAAAAAGAAATATCCAGGTTCAGATGAATTCACTGGAGAATTCTACCAAATTTTTAAAGAAGAATTAACCCCAGTTCTACACAGTCTCTTCCAGAATATAAAAGAGAGGGGAAAACTTTTCAATTTTGTGACACTAGTATTACCCTAGCAGCAAAACCAGACAAATACAGTACAAAAAGATAAAAACACAGACCAACATCCCTAATGAATATAGATGCAAGATCCTTAACAAAATATTGCAAATAAAATTGAGCATATAGAAAAAGAATTAAATACCTTGACTAAAAGGGATTTAATCTAGAGATGAAAGACTGGCTCAATATTCAAAAATCATTCATGTAACCCACCATAATAAGAGGCTAAAAAAATCACATGATCATAACAATTGCTGCAGAAAAAATCATTTGATAAAATTCAGCATCAACTTATGATAAAAACTCTCAGAAAAGTAGGAATAAAAGGGAACTTTCTACAAACACCCTACAGACAATATTATTTTTAATGGTGAAAGACTAAATGCTTTCCCTCTAAGCTTGATAACAGGGCAAGGATGTCTATTCTTAACACTTTTATTCAACATGGTATTAGAAGTTCTACCTAGTACAATAAGAAAGAAATGTTTTTTTAAAGGCATATAGATCAGAAATAAATAAATAAAAGCATCCCTATTTGCAGATGTCATGATTGTCTATGTAGAATATCTCAAGGAATGTACGCCCCCCAAAAAAATCCTAGAAATAAAAAATGAGTTCAGGCACATCGCAAGATACAAGATAAGTGTAAAAATAATTGTAGTTCTATATACTAACAAGATTACCTCACAGACTTCCCAGGAGGTGAAGACAAGGAAACTGAGCAATGGATGTGCTTATGACTGTCCTCCCTTTGGGGAAAGACCTGCCGCTAGATGCTGTTCCCTGACTCACAAAAGCACAAAGGAAAGCAAAGAAGTGAAGTGAGAAGAGGAAAAGGAGGGAAATGGGACAAAAGCTTGCAGACAAGTGTCAGTTAGCAACTGACTCTGAGATTAATCCTCTGAGTAATCACAGAGAGACAAAGAGAGAGACAAGGAGGGGATCTGTATTAAGGAAGCTTGCTCTGTACTTTGAAATGCAAACTGAAAGAGAAAAAAATAGTATTATTTATTTCACAATAACTCCGACTTAAATCAATTCAAGATACAAAAGAGTTTGCCTACCTACCGATTATATCAATTTTAAATTGCATTCATTGCTATTTTTCTTTTATTTCCAGAAAATGTGTATTGAATGTCTGTTATGTGCTGGAAAGTATTCTCGGTAGAGCATTGAACAAGACAGAGGAATTCGCCACACTCACGCAGCTTAAATTCTAGGTGGAAAGATATAACAAAAAGCTAAACAAACAAGCAAACTGAATATCAGATAGCATAAGTGCTATGAAGAGAAATAAAGCAGGTTAGGGGATGGAGAGTTAGGTAGTAAGTTATTATTTTCATTGGGGTAGTCAGGAAAAATGACTTATCCTCAAATTAATGCATGTCAATGGCAGGAAATATTTTAGTGAATAAAGATGAACAAAATGAAAAGCGGAAATTTTTTATTTTATGACCTAGGGATAGATAACCTGTGCTAATACTTCTCATATATATATATAATTTATATGTATATTTTATATATAAATTATATATATATAATTTTAAACTGTGGTACATTGTTTTATTGTTTGAAACATTTGATACATGTTCCACTCATCTTCCAATAAGATGATTCTAGCTTTCCATTCACTGTCTTCTTACTTTTAGTGCCAACCTAGAAGCAGAGATCACTTCCTTGCCTATTGTCATCTTTGACCTAGTTTAGCCAACGAAATGTGAGCAGTAAAGATTTGTTCTGGTTCTGAGAAATGCTTGAAGAGACCTCACCTGTTTCTGCCAGCTCTTTTGCGCTATTCCTCTGCCTTGAGGATGATAGATCCCAAATACAAGCTTATTTTTTACACTGGGTCCTGAGGTTAAAACCATCTTGAGTAGAGTCACAGAAAACAGTATTACTCATGGAAATTTTGTTAATGTAGCATGAAAACTAGAGAAAGCTGACTAATATATATGCATATATAATTTATTTCAGAAATGAAGTCGTATAATACACATTGTTTTATTTAGTGAATTTTTCATTAAAATAGGATGACTAGTAGATTCTTTTCTAATTATTTTCCCTATGTTTTAAATTACAAATGATACATGTACTTTATAAAAGTTTTAAAACTTAACAGAGATGGATGAAGTTAAATGTGAAATTCTGTAATACACTTTCCCAGACCTTGACAATCCCATCTAATCCCCCAGATAATGTTATTAACAATTTACAGCATATTCTTCTGTGAGTATATGAGCCTTTTTCCTCTCTCTTTATTTCACACATTCAGACACACATAAAATAGGATAGTAGCATCAGACATAATATTTTGGGAATTGTTTGCATGTCTGTGTGTCAGTGTGTGTGCGTATTACTGATTGTGTCACAGTCACCTTTGCAAATCAGTAAGACTGTAAAAGATTTACCTCATTACTTTTAGCTGCATTCCGTGGTCTGACTGTAACATAGTTATTTTATTTTTTATGTAAATGTAGGATATATCTAAATTTTGTGATTTCAAACAAATCTGAAAAAGGTATTTTTATGTATACTATTTACTAGTGTTAGAAGATAGTCCTACAAGTGGACAAGTACCATATATTTTCTAAAATATTATTCTTTCTGCTTGCATATTATTCCATTGCATATGTAATTTATCAAAAATGCCATATAAATGATCATTTACTTTTATGGAGTTTCCCCCAGCACTTTACTAGTATGTACAAAACTACAATGAACATTCTTGTATTTTAATTACAATGAACATCTTAATTATTATTGGTATTTCAGGAGTCTAATTTCAAGTGTCTGTTAATAGCAATGTAGAATTCTAGAACTGTGATCAGCCTTGTAATAATTTTTTCTAGTAAGTTATTACCATTAGTATTGGATGAGAGTAGCCACTTCAGATACTCATTAACACTGGTTATTGCCACTCATTAATATACGATGAATATGATTTATCTATTTTTAGTTTTTGTCATTAGCATAATTATGCTATATTGTCTTTAAAATATAGGTTGTATACACATTGTGATGGTATCTATGTTCAGCCGAGTGAAATAACTGTAGAAAAAGGACAGAGGGAGTATGTATTCTCATAGTGACTGGAACTGTACTACACTTCTATGTGTCAACAGTGCATGTGGAGCACAAAACCTCAGTTACCCTTTGCTGAGTGTTTGGCATATTTTACATATTTTTTGTAGCTTTCTTGAGATATAATTGATGTACAATAAACTGTACATATTTAACTGTACATTTTGATAAGTTGTGACATTTGTACAAACCCAAGTAACTATCACAATGACCAAAATAATAAACATTTCCATTATCTTCAAAGTTTCTTTCTGCCCTTTCATAATCCAACCTTCATCATAACTCCCACCCATTCCCCAGGAAAATATCTGCTATCACTCTAGATTTGTTTCCAATTTCTAGAATTTTATAAAAATTGAATAATGTACTATCCACTCTTTTTTGTCAGTTTATTTCATTCCTCCTAATTATTCTGAGACTCATTCAAATGGCTGGATGTACTAATTCTTGTTAAATATGAGTATATCACAATTTGTTTATTCATTCATTGATTAATGGACATTTGGGCTGTTTTCAGCTCTATTATTACAAATAAAGTTATATGAACTTTATATGAACTATATGAATAAAGCTATGAACACTCATGTACAAATATTTTTATGGTTGTATTTTTCATTTATTCAGAGTAAATATGTAATAGTTGGGTGGTATGGTACTCATGTGTAGCTTTTTAAAAAATTGCCAGACTGGTTTTCAAATTGTTTCATTTTACATTCCCACCAGTTGCCATATCCTCTACTGCAGCCTCAGCTTTGGAGTCACCTTAACTTATGGCAGCCCCACTGCTCATAAGTCACAATTCTTACCATATAGGAATTAAAAGCCTCTTAAGAAAGAGAAACATCAAGGTCAGCTTCAGCCCAGCTAAAAAGATCTACCATGTTCATTTTATTATGACCATGCTTCCAAGTTGGTACATACTAAGCAACTTTTGAGAGAGCCTTCTACCTGGGAACTGAAAGATCAACCTGGAATAGTGTGACCTGCCCTCAACTTATCTAACATTCCTAGATGCTACCCTCAACAAACAACGGAAACCTGGAGATGAAAATTCTGGAAACACAAGTCTGATGGCTTTTTACTCTCCTCTCTTTCGCTTCTTTCCTTTCGCCAAATCTCTCATAGGTGGGGAAATGAGCTATTCCATTGCACTTGACCCTGTCCTTCTAAAATAACAAGAAGCCTTAAGGCTCTGCTGTATAAGAGGAAGCATTCTCCTTATTCCGAATCCCCAACCAATTCTGATAGGACCCCCATCAGAGATAACCACTATCATGAATTTAGTGCTTGCTTCCTAATAATATTTTATACTTTAACATATAAATATATATGCATACACATGAATTAAACAGTTGTATGTGAGAAATCTTTAAAATTTTTATTAAATTTCCAACATACACAAAGGTATAGAAGTTAGGTGTCCTTTTTCTGTTGTTTAAATAGTTACCAATAACTAATAACCATGTTTATATTAATATTTTAGTAATATGTTCTAAAGTAAGTCACATCAATCCCCTTCCTGAAGAAAAGGACCTTAACAAGTTTTAACCTTTCTTTGAATTCCCAGTTCCTATCCCAAACCATGTGAAGTATGCACGCATTTGTTATTATTTTTAGAATCTTTAAGGTTTTCAACATGTTTTAAGATATTTTGCTCACCTTTGTTTGTAGAATCCCACTCTTTCTGCCTGGGGTTATTTTTTTTGTATGTGGTTTAATCTTATACATGACAGTCTGTGGGGAGATTGAAGAACAAATACTTCAGAAACACATTCATTTTATTTAAGCTTCTGAAAGAGAATTAAAAATTCTGACCTATTGTTCCAAAAAATAGAAATCTTATTGAAACCTTCATGATGTGAGGTGAAAAGGATAGTTATGATTAAAAAATTTTTCAAAACACACATTTTAAATGTCAGTATTTTGGTTTTAATTTGACATTCAGTTAAATCTGAAATATTTACAATAAGTCTAATTAATGAACCAGTGGTATCGTAAAAACTAACCACACATTCTGACTTCCTATACTTTTCTAAATGTTTTGCGATGTTAACAAGCATAAAACTTTACATTTATATAAGCAATAAAAATGAAATGTAGAGAATTCTTATCATGGATATTAAATGGCAAGAACAATAGCACAGGAAATTTGTTACTTTCCATCATGCAGAAAAATTTCTTTGTCTTAAGACTCGTTTAACTTGATTAGTGGGAAGACAGGATTCTGCTTAACACCCTATGTTATAAATATTCTGAGTGCCTAGCTTCTCTTAGCAGTGAAGGGAAATAATTCACAGCATGGTGCCTAGATAAACAGAAATGCTTTAGATCCTAGTGATGTACATCATAGCTTCCTTTTCATTTAAAGGTGATTCTGTGTTTAAAGGATACTAACTTTGCTGCCACTTTTCCTTCCTTTTTAAGAGGTCTTATTTTATTCTGTCTTGATAGTGGTAAGCTGTTTTGATTTGCGTGTGTGTGTGTGTGTGTGTGTGTGTGTGTGTGTGTGTGTGTGTGTGTGTAAAATACCTTAAAAATAGTTTGGACAAACAAAGTTGAACTTCAGGTATGTTAAAGGGACCTACTTCATCCCCTGTGTGTGGGTGGAGACATTGGTTCCATATCTTGGCTTGGTTTCAGCCCCTGACTTTAGAGAGATTTCAGGCTTCTATAATTTGCCCAGTTTTGCTCTTGCTGCTCTGGTTTCTCAAACCTCTTTGGGGGTTCCTCTTCATGTCCCTGCCTCTTAAATACTGAGTCAACCCAGAGTCTCTCTTTGGTTCTTAATTCTACCCCATGTATACGCTGTGCCTTTATGATCTAATGAATTTTCATGGAATTAAATAGTGTCTACATTTTGATAACTTTCAAATGAATATCTCCAGCATGGATCACTTCCCCAGACTCTCAATGCATATAATCATCTTCCTACTTAATAACTTTAGGTATATGTCTAAGAGACTTTGAGTCTCAACAAACATCTCAACCTTAACATTTCCAAATCTTAGCTCCTGCTTTTCCCCTCAAATCTGCTCCTCTTTCAAGCTTCTACATCTCAGTATGGGAACTTCATTTTTTCAGTTGTTCAAATAAAATAACATGGAGATATCCTCAAATACTTTAGTTCTTACACAAATCCACACTGATGCCCCAGGAGGTCCTTCTGACTCTACCTTCAAACTGTATCCAGAAAAGACAACATCCTTCACCTTCTATCTGCTGCTCTATCTGTGACACCATTATCTTGGACCCAGATTATTGAAATAGTCTTCAAATTGACCGCCTTGCTTCACTTGAACTGTTCTCAACACAACCTTCATGACAATTATTTAAAAACATAAGTCACATCACACCATTTCTCTGCTTAAAGTCCCCCAGTGGTTTCCCATCTAATTCAGATTAAAAGCAAATGATTTATGCTGATTTATACTTATAATCTAGTATCCCATTTTTACTCTGAGATTGTCTCCTACTACTTTCCACCTTGATAATCCCTCTCATACCAACCTTTTGCTGTTTCTTCCACTGTAAGCCTCTACCCTTCATTTTGCTTTTGCCTAGAAGGCTTCCTCCCCCCCCCAATATTCACATGGTCTATGCCCTTACTTTGTTTTTTCTTGATATTTCCTCAAATGTCACTTTCTCAGTGAAGCTTTTTCATTGCAACTGCCTGACTCTGATACTTCATAAGTGCCCCTTCCATGTATTATTCCTCTTTTGCACATATCCCTATCTAAAATACTACATATTTTACTTAATTCTCTGGTTTCATTTTTCTCTCCTCTGTTAAAATGTAAACCACAGAAGTGTGGGAGTTTTTGTTTGTTTTATTCATTTCTGTATCCCAGCACCTAGAATAGTGCTTGGCCAATAAGTAAATGAATGAATAAATAAATAACATAAAAAATGCTGAATAAATATTTATTGTGTTAAGGTACGATTTTGAAAAGATTTCCATTTGCAGTGATGAAAAAGTTCTGGAACTAGATACTGGTAATGACTATACAACATTTTGAATGTATTTAATGCTACTTTATTGTACAGTACAAGATGGTTAAAATGGTAAATGTTATGTGTATTTTACCACAACTAACACAATGTATATCATAAAGAAACCATGACTCTTATACATATATAAAATAACCATATGTCAAAAATATTATTCAACTCATTGATTAGTGAGAGAAACTGAATTGAAGAAGTTATAACAGGTTCAAAAAGCATTTCAGAAAAAAAAAAAGCATTTCAGAATATATATATGTTATATATATATATACACATACACACACATACAAATACATACATATATACACACATAATCAATAAATAAATGTCAGAATAAGGTTTCTAGATGAGATGCAAACTTACTTAATAATCAACAGGATCCAAAAACTCATAACCTTTTAGGTTATATGTTCCATTAATCAGAATTTATTTGCATCTCTGTAGAAAGAAAATCTACAAGTTATCCTCTCTCCTATAGAGTTGAATATTGTCCAGACAGCAAGGGTATTGACAACAACCCAGGATCCTTCATATAAAGTTCACACTCTTTAAAACATTATGTCAATTGTATTTTACCTAGAAAAACCTAAGGAAGATGGATCAATTCTTCTGATTTGACGTTTCTCCCATGTTAACCAGGGAAGGCTGTGTATCTCATCAGATTTGATAACAGTTTTGAGCTAATTAAGAAATATGGAGCATATCAACCAACCTAAATATTTCTAGCATACCCCTTTTTATAAGACAAAACACCAAATTTATGGTTTTCCAGGAGTTCTCTAGGTAATTTCAAAAATAATTTTACTTGTAAAAAATATTGGGAAATTTTAATTTTTTTTTTTAATTTAGGGTTGAAACTTGAAAGTCAAAAGTGAAGAGTTTATCAAAGAAGATTTGTAACTGGGTTATACTGTATTATGACTGACAGAGAAACAATACTCTATTACCTATTTAATTAAAGGCACCATAAAATATTTTATTTTATTGTCATAGAAGGGAGAGACATTATTTTCTGGAAACAGCACATTCATAAGCAAAGAAATAAGTGTTTTTAATAATTGAGGACATGATAAAGTCAACATAAAAACAAACAATTATACTGGAAGAATACAAAGCCTCTGCTAATGGGCACATTGTATAGAGGATAAAGAGTAACTCTGTACTATCCCGTGTTAAGACTCTAAGACAAATTTTCATTTTAACAGAGAGAAAGCATTAACATAATATTTACATTAATATAATAATTGACAGTAAAAGTTTAAACTCTTTTTTTTAAAAAAAAAGAAGTTGGGCTTCCCTGGTGGCGCAGTGGTTAAGAATCCGCCTGCTAATGCAGGGGACATGGGTTTGAGCCCTGGTCCGGGAAGATCCCATATGTCGTGGAGCAACTAAGCCCGTGTGCCACAACTACTGAGCTTGCGTGACACGACTACCGAAGCCCACGTGCCTAGAGCCTGTGCTCCACAACAAGAGAAGCCACCGCAATGAGAAGCCCGCCCACCACAAGGAAGAGTAGCCCCCGCTCACTGCAACTAGATAAAGCCAGCGCACAACAACAAAGAGCCAACGCAGCCAAAAATAAATAAATAAATAAAATAAGTTTAAACAAAAACCAAGAAGTTATATTTCTGTCATTATTGTTCCTAGTATAATTTCACCCACCCGTGTTAACTGTAATTTTTCACCGAAGTAATTTCTATTCATAGAGAATACCGAGAGGCAGACAAGTGAAAACTGTCATATACAAGTATGTTAGCACACAAGCAAAGCTTATAAGTACACATAACACAACGTTCTATAGACTCACCTTCTTACAGTAGCAAAATTGATGAACACATTGATAAACATTATTCAACATTATTGCCATTCAATCGAGTATAAGACTAAGAAGCAAAAGTATATAATCTTAAATTTATCTTTAATGCATAGTCCATGTTTCAGGATTCAATCTTAAGTAATTACTATCTAGGTATGGAAAATTTATCCATTAATTACTTTTATTAAATATTAGACAAAGATTTTAAATTACCAAAGAACTCAGCAGTTGTAGTTAAGCTAAGAAATGCAAAACAATCACTGTTATATACAAGTCTCTGTCAGTGTTGTGATTCAATTTAATTGAACTCAAATTTACATTTTTCATAAGCTTAAACATCAATAGAAATGCCAGCTTATTTGATCAGTAAGTCAGGAAAAGCAGTGCAGATTCACTTACTAGTCACTTACAAACCTAAATCTTGTAAAAAATAATTTGTACCTTTGTATTAAAGTTCACACTGATAAATCAGAGAAAAATAGATATAGCATTTTTTTTTAAATCAAAATTATAAATCAGAGTGATTTGCTATAGATTCATTTTCATTTTGAGACTTAGATTCTTTAAATGTTTCTGAATTAACAATATCTGTAAGAAGGATTATTATTTTTGTGGGAGAGGGAACCACAACTTTTAAAGTATTAGAGGACAAGTTTATTTCCTGTGAATTTAAAAAATACATAATATCTGTAAGTACTTTTTTGTTCTTGAAAAATCACTCAAAATGGAACTCCATTAATTAAAGAGACATTATAATGTAACCTATTTACATCTGGCAAAGATAGGAAAATACTTCACACCTGTCAAACAGATGTAAATACTTTTAGGAATTACGGACACAGAAACATAAACACAGATAAAAAGGGAACTTACAGCTTCAGTTCTGCAACTTTGGCCATAGATCAAAAATAAAAAGAAGCACAAAACTCACCAGTTCAGAATCAAGGAGCTATTCTCCTTCCCAATAGGCACAAAATTTTAATTGTTTTAAGCTCACAAATAGACAAAGAAACAAAGACTGATGAATCAAGTTCTCTGCTATATTATCACCCAACAGAGGACAGATCATCATCCATAGAACAGAGATCTCACCAAACAAACTACAGAGCCAAATTTCTATCCATTGCTACCACTAATGGGGAATCAATTATCAACTGTGCATGAACTAAAAATAAAAACAGTAGAAACAAAACGAGAGAGACAAGTCAAAAAAGTTAAAATTCATTGCCATTTGAGATTTACTGTAAGCATGTCAAGAAAAGACATGCCTGAATTTAAACAGCCATGGGGTAATGTTGCCTACAATACAGTTTACTTGGCTCTGTCATGAGTCCACTTGGGCATCTCAATGAATGATCTCCAAAACAAAGGATAATTTTCAAAAGGTGAAAAACGTCATTCTCATACAATATAAAATGAACCCATCAAAGATTTTTATTTGATCATTAGTTAATAAAGAAATCAATAAGCATTATGACTGGTTCACAGATCCTTTAAGAAGCTAGGTAAACACAAGGATTTAAACAAAGAAATGTTAGAATAAGATTTCTGTGTTACATACGAAACTTCTTAGATCCAACAGGTCCACAGATGTTAACTTTAGTCTTATCTGTTCTACTGACAGACATTAATTGTTTCTCAAGTAATCTACAAGTTAACATCTGATCCCTTCAGAATTGAAAAAGCCTAGTCAATAGTAAAGTCCAGCACTACACTGAAAGAATACCAATAATCTTTGTTGACTATTTCGAATTTGAAATAATTTTTTGGCAGTTATACGTAATCAATTTCTGGATTTTATCGGGCCTCTATTTACTTACAGTAGTGCCAACTATCTGTATATTTACTGCTGGGTTGTCATTCACATAGCTTTAGCTCCTATTTAGCACAGAGTCCCAAGACCTTATGTAGAAGAAAAAATTCCCACAGGAGTTAAAGTATATTTGACACTCTATGGTGGTGAAACAGACTCACATCTTTTATAATATGGTCAGTTTATGAAACTATCAAAAATGTTGGTTCCAAAGCCAATTAGGCTTGTATTTAGGGAATCCTGAGTAGTTTGTCTAGATTCACACATGGTCTTTTTCATCATTTGGATAATGGCAAAACAAAATGAATGTGCTAAAAAATTGCTTCACAAGACAGGTTAAAATAATATTTACGAGTTCTGTTATATTCAAGCTGTAGAATTTCATTTCTAGAGTACATTTTTCCTGTAGTAATCTAACTTCAGGGATTTTGCTTAAATGACTATAGCTGCCATAAGACCTCAATGAAACCTTATGCAAGGATTAGATAAAATGAAAGAAATTATTCCAGATGATTACAGTTTTCAAATGGTCCATTCTTAGTATATATTTTCCTTATCATCATATCATTTATATTGATATTATCACTACATTACATGTTAAGTAATAATTTAGTTCAATTTATTGGACACTAATTACTTCTATTAATATTCTTAAGCCTACATATTGTTCTAACACCAGCAAATATTGAACATTATAATGCTTAAAGACCTCTTTCTATTCTGTGTAATGAATTTATCTTTATCCAATTTCCTCTTATCCTTGGTCTTAATGTGAATATCATAGGAAAGTCTGATGTTTTTACCTTTGTTCTTGAAACAGTATGGAATCGTATGGGTACTTCCAACACACTGATCGCCACCTAACCCATAATATGTTTTCTCTTTCCAGTTAATAGGCTCTTACTCTACCTGGGGAATAAACTGAAAATACAATGGTCAGGCCCCAGCTGTATGACTCCTTTCTGGATAGACGCCCATACTTTATAACTTTCCTTATCCTCATCAAAAATGTATCTGATTTTGGCAGAGAACATGTTTTTCAGAAGATATGTTAACAGTTGTTAATATGTTTATTCATTGTCTTTTCAAAAAAACACTTATTTAAATAAAGACCTCCTTTTGCCCAATGGAAAGGAGTACCTCTCATAGACTTTCAGGTTTATTAGTGTCAGGGCTGCTGTAACAAATTACCATTAACCGGGTGGTTTAAAAAACCAGAAATTTATTCTCACAGTTCTGGACAGTAGAAGGTGTCAGCAGAACCATACTGTCTCTGAGGCTCTAAGGAAGACATTCCATGCCTTTCTTTTGCTTCTGGTGTTGCCAGCAATTCTTGGTGTTCCTTGACTTATTGATGTAGCATTCTAAGCTCGGCTTCCACCATCACATGGCAGTCTCCCTGCGTGACTTCTGTGTCTTTTCTCTTCTTCTTGTAAGGACACCAGTCAAATAGAATTAGGGCCCACCCTAATTCAGTGTGACCTTATCCTAACTTGATTACAGCCACAGTTATCCTAATTTCAAGTAAGATCACATTCACAAGTACCAGGGGTAGGACTTTGACACATATTTTGGGGGGACACGATTCAACCCACAATACTAGGTGTTGCACCACAATCTTCCAATTCTTCCCAGATGGTTACAGAGGCTCTAGCCAAAAACATTGGCAGGCATGCAGTTTAAGTCATCATCAACTGTACTAGTCATGTTATAAGGTGATTATTTTTTCACATCTTTTTTGTGTGAATGTAGACATGCTTGGCTTTTGCTCTCAAAATTAAAGCCATAATGGTGAAGGAAAACTAAGGGAGTCATGCTGGTCTGCCTCATGCATCATCTGCAAAATTGGCAGCTCAATTCTGACTACACAATTTGTGTTTCAGTGTTAGAAACTAGAAGCAGAATAAACATGGTTTGATTTGCAGTCAGCATACTATGGTTGTGACATTAGAGCATTAGAAAAAATACTGTTGGGAAGCATAAACTTAAGAATATTTAATATGGAAGTCACTGATGCAGTCTTAGGAGAAACACTTTTTCAAACAATAGATGCATTTTATTGCTGCTTTTAACATTCACTACATTTTTCAGCAGTCCTTCCATATAAATATTAAAAATAACTTAGAGTAATTTATATGTAAATATATGTGTATTAATTTATCACATGATTGTAAAGCTATTAGTACTGTTTTTAAGGGTACAGGAAAAATTAATTTGGGCCCGACTAATTCATATTTTTGATATTTTAGTAAGAGTTAAGTTTAATTTTACCTTTGCTTTATAAGAAAATAATTTGCTAAGCATATTTATCTTGTGAAGAAATTACCCTGCTTATGTGACAAATCGTATACATATTCCAAGTAGCCTGGAAACATTTACATATGAATAATTAATACACTAATTATAAATCATTCTTAAGATGTTAGTTTAATCAAGTTTTCTAAGTTCCACTTCCACGTTTTCTAAAGTTCAGTGTACCTCAAGGCTGAATATAGCATGGTTGAGGGTATTATAAAAAGACACTTCTATATAAGAGAAAGCTTTTTAATTCATAATTTTACTTATTCAAATAAACCTGTCTTTTTTAAGATGAAGCAATTTAGAAAATAATGTTTATTTTATTACATGCTATTCCTGATTGCTAATTTGTTCACATTCTGAGATAGAGAGTAAAATTTGAGTGCATTGATATTAAGATTGATGGTTTCTGCAAATGAATGAAAGATGGAACCTAGAATACTAGGGAGTTTTCCTTGTACAATGTGGAATCAAATTTGGTTCATTTGTTATTATAAAACTAATCAAGTAATGGCACCAGACTGAATTCTTTTAGCACAATGAGGGTACTGAAGATGTATTATGTCTGATACCGCTCAACAGGATTTAGGAGACTGGGGAGTCTCACTGAATCTATTACAGAAATTTACAGAGGAAAAATCTTAAGACATTCTGATTTTGTACCATGAGTCCTCATGGAGTCAAAGAGCTTGTGATGATTATAGAGAATTCATTCACAAAATGGCAGGAGGAAAACTGAGTTTGTGGTTCAGGTATTTCAGAGAGAAGCAGAGCAGATTACAGAACTAAGGCTCAGACAAATTGCACTGAATTTATGGTTGCTATTTCACGCAACCTTTGCCTATTTCCTCACCTGTGCATTCAGTATCTTCAAGCCTCAAGATCCATATTGGACTTAAAAGACTTCAAACAATTTGGAGAAAATACCAACAATCAACACCACATTAGATTGGTCATGTATCAGCATGTTATTTTATGTCCACCTCACATAATTATATGAGGTCCATTTTAATGTGGTTATGTCACGTATTCCTCAGATTACACATTAGGAAGTTGATTAAATGTCTATTACCTGTATTTTATTTTTATTTATGCTTTTTTATTATTTTAATTTTATTTTTTTTATACAGCAGGTTCTTATTAGTTATCTATTTTATACATATTAGTGTATATATGTCAATCCCAATCTCCCTATTCATCCCACCACCACCACCCCCTCCAGGTTTCCCCCCATGGGGTCTATAAGTTTGTTCTCTACATCTGTGCCTCGACTGTTGCCCTGCAAACTGGTTCATCTGTACCGTTTTTCTACATTCCACATATATGCACTAATACACGATATTTGTTTTTCTCATTCTGACTTAGTTCACTCTGTATGACATTCTCTAGGTCCATTCATGTCTCTCGAAATGACCCAATTTCGTTCCTTTTTATGGCTGAGTAATATTCCATTATATATATATGTACCACATTTTCTTTATCCATTCATCTATCAATGGGCATTTAGGTTGCGTCCGTGACCTGGCTATTGTAAATAGTGCTGCAATGAACATTGGGGTGCATCAGGATTTTTTTTTTTAACATCTTTATTGGAGTATAATTGCTTTACAGTGGTGTGTTAGTTTCTGTTGTATAACAAAGTGAAGCAGCTATACGTATACATATATCCCCCATCCCCTCCCCATTGCGTCTCCCTCCCACCCTCCCTATCCAACCCCTCTAGGTGGTCACAAAGCAAAAAGTTGATCTTCCTGTGCTATGCAACTGCTTCCCACTAGCTATCTATTTTACATTTGGTAGTGTATATATGCCCATGTGACTCTCTCACTTGGTCCCAGCTTACCCTTCCTCCACTGGGTCCTCAAGTTCATTCTCTACATCTGCATCTTTATTCCTGTCCTATCCCTAGGTTCTTCAGAACCTTTTTCTTTTTTCTTAAGATTCCATATATATGTGTTAGCATACAGTATTTGTTTTTCTCTTTCTGACTTACTTCACTCTGTATGACATTCTCTAGGTCCATCCACCTCACTAAAAAAAACTCAATTTCGTTTCTTTTTATGGTTGAGTAATATTCAATTGTATATATGTGCCACATCTTCTTTATCCATTCATCTGTTGATGGACACTTAGGTTGCTTCCATGTCCTGGCTACTATAAATAGAGCTGCAATGAACATTGTGGTACATGACTCTTTTTGAATTATGGTTTTCTCAGGGTATATGCCCAGTAGTGGGATTTCTGGGTCATACTGTAATTCTATTTTGAGGGTTTTTTGTTTTTTTTTTGCGGTATGTGGGCCTCTCACTGTTGTGGCCTCTCCCGTTGCGGAGCATAGGCTCCGTACGCGCAGGCTCAGCGGCCATGGCTCACAGGCCCAGCTGCTCCACGGCATGTGGGGTCTTCCAGGACCAGGGCACGAACCCGTGTCCCCTGCATCGGCAGGCGGACTCTCAACCACTGCGCCACCAGGGAAGCCCATCCCAAAGTTTTTATAGCAAGATGCAAGGAGAAAAGAACAGAATCTTGGTCAGGTAATCAAGGCATGAGAAATTATATGTCACAGTTGATACATAACATGAATCTACTGGAAAAATTTTAAGCAGAACTAAGGTCATTAGGACAAAACAAAGGGAATATCATGGATGCCAAGTCTGAGTAGGCAAATGAAGGATAGCCTTCTAGAGTAGAAGGTCACAAGAAGACCATACAGTGTCATAGGCAAGAATAAATTGGGGTTATGGAATGAAATATAGAGACATGAAAGCCAGAAACATTGAGATCTGTCACAAAAAATAGGGTATCAAGTAGGAGCATGTTGAAAGGGAACCCATTCCATGTACGAGGTATAAAGTAGGTAATTAATTACCAAGCTTAATTTCAGATACATAGGAAGGTCCTATACTATATAAAACAAAAAGAAAAAAAAGACTCTTATTCACTGATAGTTGAAATAATATTTAACACCTCAATCATTTGGCTTAAAGTTTTGACCCTCTATAGAAAAGAAATCTGTTGTCAATTCTTTTCATCTTATCAAGGTGATGTTAGGATTTATGGTGAACCTCCAGTCTTCATACATCTGGAACCTATGAGTGAACCACTCTCTGGTTTATACACTGGTAGTTTCAACATACCTTTCTTCATATTATTTTTGTACTGTATACATGCTTCCATCATTTTGAAAGTAACAGTGAATTAATAATTGTGTGTATTCATGTCTTACTCATCTGATACCCTCATTTAAAATCCCTAAAGGAAAGCATCATAACTTTTATTAATTCTTGATCCTCAAAATCTTGTATGGAATCTTATGTATGGTGGGCATTCAGTAATGGTTGACCTGAACTTTACTAAAGGTAATTTTGTGCAAGAAAAAAAGTGAGTTTCAGCCATGTAAATCATATATTATTAATTTTCCTTATCAACACACTGAGAATTTTTTTTAATTTAAATAAGCTCTCCTCTCTAAGTTGGTTGCCATGTTTTAAATTTCACTGTCCTCACTACAGAAATGGTGTTAAGAATTTATGTTAAGAATCCAAATTATGTCTCTACTTCTGTCTGACTTACACTTTGTCCTTGTATATCACAACTTCCTTTTCTCTAGATCTAAATTCCAGATAATACTATCGATTTTTTTGTGTGTATAATGTAGAGAGGCACCCTTTATCCATTTTTAGTAGGGCATGCTGTTTGAAATACTTTTCAAGTAAAGTAATATTTTTTGATGCAATATTGAATGAGCTACCATAAATCCTTTCTCAGATATTGTTGTGTAAACATATATATTTAAAGATACATACATACAGAGTTTCACCTGTTCATCATTCAGATCAATAGATTCTATTTGGATGGGGTTTGGCAGACAATTTGTATCAATGGAGTAGAATGAAGCCAAATGTTTGTGTCCCTGGTCACATCAGCAAGTTGACTGAAGAAAACGAGTTCACGAATAAATGTGGTTTATAAAGGTGTCTAAGAAGGTTTTGTACAATTATAACATTTTATCATACAATTATAACATTTTATCAAGATACCAAAAGTCCTCACCAGGGAATGCTTGGTTTCATGTAACGGTTTCTTCAACTCTCATAAATGTTTCTCTTTTGGTCACTGCATTGTAATAAGATATTCTGATGTGGAAAAATTTAGATGAAATCAGATATGACATGGTGATCTTATTTCAATCAGCCTACACTAGCTTTCTTTTTTAAAGTTCCTTTTCTCTGAGTAATATATTTTCTCTTCTTAAGAATATTTACCAATAGCTAGAAACGAACCTATTCCAGTCTGTACAGACCACAACCTTAAATCCTGGATTTTCTCAGCTTCTTTTGAGTAAGCAGCCTACTCCATGACCTTGCCACCTGCCACAGCCAACTGGACTAGGTGGACAGTCAACCAAAACTGGTCCAGTTGGAATGTGTCTCCAAGGAATGTGGAGTCACTATGCAGAGAGATTAGAAGATGCAGTCTCTGCTCTGAGAGACTCTTATGTGACTATCACTGAGCTATGAGGAAGAACTTGAACAAAGAAATCTGATGTGCCAGAAGAAAGATGAAAGAAGCTGACTCACAAAGAGAAGCAGGGACGAAATGAAATATGAACCCGGAAAGAGAGACAGAGAGCAAGAAATAAGGGTAATAGCTTTCTTAGTGTCTATTTTATGGTTCTTGTTCCCCTGACTAAATGCCATTAGGAATTAGGAAAGTTAGCATAATTATAATTGTTCTTCCTCACCAGAGCAGAATTCAAGCTCATGTTTGCACTGCCAACAACTAGGACTATACAGGCCTCATAGTGAGTACTCAAAAAATGGTTATTGATTTTAAAAACTATATATAATATATAAAGTTTTAAAGACATTAGTTTGTTTAGATGTTTTGGTTCCAAGGAATCAAAAAGATAATTTAGGATTCTCATAGCTCAGAGAATCATCACTGACAGAGTCCCTGATACGGGGTATGTGTTGGGCCAATGGTTTTACATTACCTTATTTTATCCTCCAACAAACCTGCGAGTTATGTGCTATTTCCAGCATTTTACAGAAGATGAAACTTAGACTTAAATAACTTTCCTAAGGTCATAGAGACACTAAGTGGTGAAGCCGGAATACAAATTCAGGTCTCCAACTACAGAACCCATGTTCTTTTCATATTTTATTTATGTAAAGTTGGTCAACTTTGTTTATATGTACCCAGTTTTTGACTAGGCTGTTCTTCCAGTGTAATGGTAGATTAAAACACTAAGCTAAAAACTACTGAAGATGGCTTAGAATATTTGTAATTCTAAACCTGTTAAATTAATAAAGTGAATGAAGTTGGGATTAAAGGACATATGAAGTCAAAACTAGCTAACTGCTCAAGAGTAAGAGAACTAAAATCACTCAAATGCCATAATTTAATACAGGAATCTATTTTGATTGTGCCTCATAGGGAGTAAAATGACATATTTTTAATATCTTTAATTTCAACATTATTACCTTTTATGAAGATAAAGTTAGCAACTTACTTGTTGAAAAAAATATGTACTTAGTATTTTCTAAACATATCAGGCACAAATGAATGGATAAATACCTTTATGACAAATAAATATCTGAAAAAGATGATTCATAGAAATGAATATTTTTACAGCATTATTGAAAAAATCCACACTCAAGTCACTACTACACATTTGAGTAGATGTTTCTTACTAATATTAAAATAGGTTTATCTCTCTGTCACCAAAATATTCATGCAAAATTACAGGTACTTCATTATTTTTAATGCACTTTCAAAATTTTATTTTTACAAGGGTTGGTGTGAAATTTCACTTTCAATGAAGAGACTGGCCCAAATTAATGACTCAGATAAAGTACATTCAATCCCTAAATTTGATTTTTACAAAATAAATATACAAAAATAAGTTCGACTAAGCTACTAAAATAAGTCTACTACACAATATTATTTGCAATTATGTCATTTAAAACTTTAAAAGTCTTGACTAGCAACTAGAAAATTAAAAATAATTTGCACAAATTGAGGAAAGTAATTTTTAACACATCACTTCTGAAAGATTTTAGAATAGAGACTAGAATATAATTATACACTTTAAGCCTTTGAGAAAATAATCTCTTTTACATGACTTTAAAAGAATCCCTTTTCTTGCAGTTATTTTTTGTTTTGTTTTTAATGAAAAAGGAGATTGAAAGACCAGTTCACTCTTCGAGACAACCTCTGTAGATCAAACAGATTTCAATTACAGAGAAAATCTGGAAAAAAGAAGGTTTTCTAAGTGCAGCAATCTTCAAAAATAAGATAAACATCTATGGAACCAAAAGTGGAATCAGATGTGAAAAGCAGAAAGCAGAGTTGAAGCTTCAGATCTCCTGGGCTTCACCTCCAGCAGCAAGCAGAGTAGATGGGGAGAAGAAGAGATTAAAAATGTCTCATAGAAGTAGGCATTAAATCCGCGTTCACTATTTGAACCCAAGCCTACAAAGCAGGGCAAAGAAAAGTGGTACCTCTTCCCAAGGAAATGACATATAAAGAGGCATACCTAGAGACATGGGGAAGAAATTGAAAAATCGTCCCACTGAGAAGAGGAACCCAGCTCCTTGCTAGGCAATGACTCAATCTGAGGTTTCCCAGTATCCCCAAAAGATTAAAGTGCTAAATTGATAACATAAGACCTGGTCACATACACAGGACTATAATGGCCAAATTAAGAAACACAAAATTACAGACAAGGAAAACTGCATAGAAAGGGGATGGGAGGAAGCAAATGCCATCATAGACAGGCCTGCAAACTAAATTCTAAAACAAATGAGGAAAAAATGCTAATAGCAACAGCTTTAAAACATCAAAATTCAAGAGATCTGTCACTTCAGATATAGCACAAAATAATATTTCTAAGATGACCTTAAAATAAGTATGTTGCAGATTCTCAAAGGCATACGAGAAAGGAAATCATGAAACACAGGAGCAGGACAAGATGAAAACAACTAGTTCCAAATATCAGGTATTAAAAAGGTAGTGACTGAAATTTTAAAAATTAGGGATTGTTTAGGTTGAAAAGGACATAGTCAAAAAAAGGACTAGAGTATTTCCTTATTATTGTAAAGAATGCACATAGGACATAGAAGAGCCAGTAAAACAGAGAGTAAAATTACAAAAAAGAAGTTCAGAGACAGATGTCAAATGACAGATTTATTGACAGGTTCTAATATACCTATCATAGGAATGCACAAGACACTGAGGAAGTACTGGGGAAACAATACCCAAAGTTGTAAGGCTGAGACTATTCTAGTACAGTTAGAAAACCTGAATCTTCAATTGGAAAGTACACAAGGAACAACAAGCAGGATAGACAATAATTAATCACCATACAAATGCATTGTAGTGACATAACAGTTGTAGTGCAGTAATAAGCAATAGTAACAATAAAAAAATTAGTGAAAGAATAAGTAATGAAAAAAGACCTTCACATTTAGAAATGTATCAGGGCAGACTCTCTTCTACCAGGTCCAATAACTTAAAATGTTCAATGTGTTCCTTTTTTAAATGTTTTATTAAATAAAACAGTCAGAACTCCAAGTAGCAAACACCAAATATTAGGGGTTTTTTTCCTTCCTTTCTCCCCCCCACTCCTTTTTTGTCTTTCTAATGGAGATCAGTTTGAAAGAATTGATCATACTTTTAAATTAAAAAGTACATTACCACCATCGATCCTGCCAGTAATCTTTCTTATTTTATATTTTCCATTCTTTCAAGATCACTATTCTTATTCCCCTCAGCCCATAGCTAATGTGATTGATCTATGCCCTTAAATATAACGTTATAAAATATGTAGTATGTTTTGTGGATATTTCCAATTTACTTATATGGTATAAATCTCTATTTTTTACTTCTCTTATCCAAATCTATGATTAGAGGTCTTTTTGTGTTGCTGGAACATTCTCATTTATTCTTAATATTTCATAGTGAATTTTAGTAGATATCCACCGCATTTAAACATCCATCATATCTCTTACTGACGGACACTGAGGTTGCCACCAACTCCATCACCACAAACAATCAATACCCTTGATTGTTTGATTGTATCAATACCAATCAATACCACGATCAATACCCTTGTCTTTATCTATGTATGGATGCTTCTTAGAATTTCTGTATGATATATATCATATAGATCATGTGATCATAGGATATTATTAATATTTAATTTAGAAAAAATTACTTTCCAGATTACTTTCCACTGTGAGTGAAAGTTAGCACTCCATACACATTCACTAACACTTTATATTTCCATCCTTTTGAAATATAATCTTTCTGACATGAGCAAAGTGATTTGTCACTGCTTTAATTTGTATTTATATAAGTATGAGAGTTTCCCTGTGTACTGTTTAGTTGTGCAGAAGTCTGATCTATGGTAGTCTGTCTCTTCCATTAGTCCATTTTTTTCAATGGATTTTCAGTCTTTTCCTTGATTAACAAAAGTTATTTCTACATAACAGATAACAATCCCTTGTTAGTTTTATTTTTGTTGTTGTTGTTTTCTGTTTGTTTTTCATTTTTTTTGTTTTTTTGGCCACTCCATGTGGCACATGGGATCTTAGTTCCCCGACCAGGGATCAAACCCACATCCCTTGCATTGGAAGCGTGGAGCCTTAACCACTGGACTGCCAGGGAAGTCCCCCTTGTTCTTTTTAAATTTAGCCAATAGCTTACCATTTATCAATGGTATCTTTCACTGACAGAAAATCTTACTGTTGATAACATCATAACAACTGGCTTTTTCATCTCATAGTTTGTGCTTTGAAGGTCTTGCAAAAATCTTTTCCTACCTATGGCCCACAAATTATTCTACTAATTTTCTTCTAAATATAAGAAATAATTTTCTTCTACATAGAAGAACAGTAGAAGAATAACCTTGTGGTCTATGATACTTATGGTGCAAATTCCACATCATTTATCTATAACATATTTGAAATCTGCCTTTGTATCAGAGATAAGGAGTACCCATGCTTTATCTTTCTCCAATTAGAGAAGTTGTTTTCCCTCATATCTTTTAACAATTGATTTTGGTGCCATTTCATAATATATCATGTTTCCATAAATGCATGTATCTATTTCTAAAGTTTCTATTCTGTTTGACTTATATATTTGTCTCTTCTGGCATAAGGATAATATTGGTTTTATAACTATAGCTTTGCAGAATGTCTTAAATCTGGTCAGTATTCTCATTTACCTTCTTAAAGTGAAACTAGCAACCTCTAGGTGTTTATTTAGTCTCCAATATAAATTTTTGAATGAATCTGTTCAGTTATACCACAGATCCAGCTTAATTATTTTTGAGATTACATTGGATTTGTAAAGTAATTTGGAGAAAATTGGTAATATTTGACACATTTAGTATGTTATGTCATTCCATGAATATGATATATCTTTTTATTCATTAAAAGTTATTTAATAAACTTAATACAACAGCCTTTTACTTTTTCTTTTATTTTTTTTCTGTGAGTGGCAGCAGTTTTAATAAGAAAGGGAGCTTACACATGAGGCTTGTCTTGGGCAACCACAAGGCAAGTAGATTTCTGCCCCCCACTTGCCAGAATCTTAAGAATTTAAATAGGGGCCTTAACAAGGCTCAGTCACATATACAGTCCAGATGGGCTCAATAACACATTACTCTGTCAAAGCTGCATCCTTGAACTGGCTTCTAGTATGAGAACAGAAGATGGAACATTTATTCCAAGGCAGGGGGTGGGGGGAGATGGTAAGGAGCTTGTGGGTCAAGAGGCATTCATGTCCTCTCAATAACTTCCTCCAACAATTACTGAGAGAAGAATAGAGTATAAAATATCCTATGACATATGGTATTTTTTAAAGATGTATATATCATTAGAAAAAGCCTAAGTGTAAGCTCATTTGCTGATTATCTCTGCATAGCATAATAATATCTGTTGTTATTTTTGTGTGTGATTTACTAAATTTAAAATTTTTCTACAGTAAACATGCATTATTTCTGTAAGTAGACCAAACACACACACACACACACACACACACACACAATTCATTTATTTGTTGGTTTGTTTATAACCAAGTCATAATCGAACAAAGATTTTTAACATGGCTAAACTGTAAAATGCTTATCCCCTGCATTCTTTGGGTGTATCCTCACAGGACCCCTATCTGGTACATAAGGCAAAAATTATTATCACACCACTTAATAAATGGGTGTTTATTAAGCACTTATTATGTTTTACACTCTGGGCTGAAACATAATAATGGACAAGATAGACATGGTCCAGGTCCTCATATAACTTACAGGTAAGGAAAAAAGTCCCACTGAGGGATTAAAATACTTATCTGAGGTCACGCAAGCAGAGTGCCAGGAGCCATGCTAGATTTCATGTCTTTTTTTTTTTTTTGCGGTACGCGGGCCTCTCACTGCTGCGGCCTCTCCCACCGCGGAGCACAGGATCCGGACGCGCAGGCCCAGCGGCCACGGCTCATGGGCCCATCCGCTCCGCGGCACGAACCCGCGTACCCTGCATCGGCAGGCGGACTCTTAACCACTGCGCCACCAGGGAAGCCTCATGTCTTCTTTAAATCACTTTACTACAAGTTTCAGGCGCACTTTTAAACAGTTTAGGAAATGATTATATTCGAAGAGTGAGGTTAAAATCTGGGTGTCGGGCTTCCCTGGTGGCGCAGTGGTTGGGAGTCTGCCTGCCGATGCAGGGGGCACGGGTTCGTGCCCCGGTCCGATTTGAGGCTTTCACCAGTGGAAAATGAGCCATGATAGATTCCTGAACACGGGAGTAACTTTAACTGACTGAAAGGAAATTAGTTTACCATTGGTATAGGACCTTCTTTTCTTTAGCTGAGGAAACCTCCCGGCTGATTACATTTTCTCTAGTGTCCTCTTGCTCTCTGTTTCAATTCAGCTTTGATTCCATTGCCATAATTATATTTTTAAAATACAATTCTGGTCATGCCATTTAACTTTTGTAAAAGCCTTCCATATGCCCCAACAATAGTAGGCTAAAATTTATAGTAATAATACTTACAGTCTGGCTCCAGTATATCTGTATAGTTTTGCATCCATTTGTCTACACAGCCATGTGCTCTAAACTCTGTTCACTCCAATCTGCTTATCTTGTCCCAACAA
This sequence comes from Neophocaena asiaeorientalis asiaeorientalis, assembly GCF_003031525.2. Taxonomy (NCBI): domain Eukaryota; kingdom Metazoa; phylum Chordata; class Mammalia; order Artiodactyla; family Phocoenidae; genus Neophocaena; species Neophocaena asiaeorientalis. Next base: position 519,563 of record NW_020185336.1, read on the forward strand.
GTTCTGAGTTTTATTTATGCAAATTTGTTTAATACATTTAATACAACTATTTTCTTAATAAAATTACATATTCTTGCCAAGTTAGCTCCTGTTTTATAGCTTTTGTTGACTTTAAGTTGATTTAGTAAGTATTGCTGGATTTAAACATATATTAAATATAACATATTTATACACTATATAAATATGTCATACACTTATATACATATATTATATGTATCATATGTACCATATATGAGGTGGAAGGCTTCACGGAGGAATTAGTGTTCTTCTAGGAAGAGACACCAGGGAGCTTGTTTGCTCTCACTCTGCCATACGAGGCCCCAGCAAAAAGGCAGTTATCTGCAAGCCAGAAGAGAGCCCTCAATGGAGAACTTGGACTTCCCAGTGTCCAGAATGGTAAGAAATAAATTCCTGTTTAAGTCTATGGTTACAGTAGCCTGAGCTGACTAATATAAATTTGATACCAAGAAGTAAGGTGCTGCTACAACAAATATCTATAAATGTGGAAGCAGCTTTGGAACTGGGTAATGGGTAAAGACCTGCCTGATGAGTTCTGAGCTATACGCTAGAAATACGGACATTAAGAGTGATTCTGAGGAGCTCAGGAAAATAAAAAAAAAAAGAAGAGAGCTGGAGAGAAAACTTCCATCTTGTTAGAAAATACATAGATAGGGCTTCCCTAGTGGCGCAGTGGTTGAGAGTCCGCCTGCAGATGCGGGGGACGCGGGTTCGTGCCCCGGTCTGGGAAGATCCCACATGCTGCGGAGCGGCTGGGCCCGTGAGCCATGGCCACTGAGCCTGCGCATCCGGAGCCTGTACTCCGCAACGGGAGAGGCCACAGCAGTGAGAGGCCCGTGTACCGCAAAAAAAAAAAAAAAGAAAAGAAAAGAAAATACATAGATAATCATAAGCAGAATACTGGCAAAAATATGGATGTTAAAGGCCATTTTGAGGTCTCAGATGGAAATGAGGAACATGCTATTAGAAACCAAAGGAAAGGTAATCCTTGTTATAAAGCAGCAAAGAACTTGGCTGAATGTGTTTGTGTGCTAGTGTTTTGTAGAAGGTAAAACTTGCAAGTGATGAAACTGGATATTTAGCTGAGGACATTGCTAAGCAAAACATTGAAGGAGCAGCTTGTTTCCTCTTGCCTCCTTATAGTAAAATTCAAGAAGAGATGAACTGAAGAAGGAATTGTTAAGCAAAAAGGAAACAAACTTTAAAGATCTGGAAAATTCTCAGCCTGTCCATATTTCAAAAAATGAGAGAGTGTATTCAGAAGATAACACCAAGGATATGGCTGGACCATCACTTGATAAAGAGATTATGAGATTATATAAGCAGAAACACTGCCAGCTTGAATTGAAGGGGATCAAGACAGGATGAAATAAAGAAAGGTTATTGGACTCCTTAGATTCTACATGACAGGACAATAAAGATTTTCGGCTGCAAACATGCACTATTCTTCAAGAAAAGAAAAGAATGACAGTGAAAGAAAACAAGCTTATAGGTACAGAGAAGAACAGATTGGTGGTTGCTGGAGGCTGGGGGTGGGGGTGGGTGATGGTGGACAGAATGGGTGAATGGGGTCAAAATGTACAAACTTCCAGTATGGGCTTCCCTGGTGGCGCAGTGGTTGAGAGTCCGCCTGCCAATGCTGGCGGTGCAGGTTCAGGCCCTAGTCCAGGAGGATCCCGTGTGCCGCAGAGCGGCTGGGCCCATGAGCCATGGCTGCTGAGGCCCGTGTACCTGGAGCCCATGCTCCACAGCGGAAGGGGCCACCGTGGTGAGGGGCCAGCGCACCGCAACTTAGAGTAGCCCCCCCACTCGCCACAACTAGAGAAAGCCCACACGCAGCGAGGACCCAATGCAGCCAAAAATAAATAAATAAAATTTTTAAATAAAATAAATAAGTCATGAGGGTGTAATGTACAGCATGGTAACTACAGTTAACACTGTATTGCATACTTTAAAGTTGCTAAGAGAGTAGATCTTAAAATTTTTCATCACAATAAAAAAAAATTTTGTAATTGCAGATGCTGAGGGATCTTAACTAGACTTACTGTGGTGATCATTTCACTATATATACAAATATCAAATCATGTTGTACACCTGAAACTAATATTATCTTGTATATCAGTTATACCTCAATTTAAAAAAAAGGAAAGAATGGCCCTGCATACAATTCAGAGATCATTAAGGCCACCACTTCGGTTTCAACAGGCCGTATGGCTCCCAACTGAAGCTGTGGGGCTGGGGTCACCCAGAACCTTCAAGGCTAGATGCTCACCTGGAAGAGCCTTGGGGAAATGGCCTCCACCTGACAGAGTTTTGAGGGCATGACCCCTGCCCTGCACAGCTGCAGGAGCAGAACTGTTGCCTCACTGATTCCAGAAGGCAAAGCATCAAACAAAAGAGGATTATTCTGAGACATAATCTGATGGAATTCACCATGCTAGTTTTTGACCTGCTTGTGACTCATCACCGCTTCCTTCTTTCCTACTTCTGCCTTTTGGAATGGGGGTGTCTGTACTATGCTTGTCCCACAATTGTATTTTGAAAGCACAGAGCTTGTCTGGTTTCAAACTTTACAGCTGGAGAGGAATTTTTGCCTCAGATAAATCATACCTCGATTAACACTCATATCTGATTTTCTATTTAGATGAGACTTTTGACTTTGAATTTAGAATTAATTCTCAAAAGATTTAAGGCTTGGGGCTACTGGAGTGGTGTGAATATATTTTGCATGTGAGAATGGCATGAATTTTGTGGAGCCAGGAGTGGAACAGTGTGGACTGAACCGTGTCTTTCCAAAATTCACATGTTGAAGTCCAAACCACAAATGTGATGGCAGCTAGAGGTGGAGACAGATTTCAATGAGGTCATGAAGGTGTGACCCTTATGATTAAGGCCCTTATAAGAGACATCAGAGAGCTTGCTTCCTCTCTCTCCACCATGTGAGAACAGTGAGAAGGTAGCCTTCTGCAACCCAGGAAGAGAGCCTTTACCAGGGAACTGAATCCTCATAGTGGACTTCCCAACCTCCAGAAATGTGAGAAATAAAAGCGTGTTGTTTAAGCCACTCAGTCTATGGTATTTTGTTACGACACCCAGTGCTCATTAATACAAGTTTTGTCCAAGTTTCTTTGTATTTCCTTCTTTGTTTGTATTTCTTTCTTTATTTTGTCCAAGTTTCTCTGTATATCTTTTATTTATATTTTTTCCATTTTTCCTTTCCTGCCCTGCACTTGACAGATCAGATTTCCTTTGATGGGTTTAAATTCATACATCCTTCAATTTTTTTCTGGTTGCTGCCTCTCCTTTCATTTTTTAAAAATTTAACAATATATCTTCCTGAAATACAGAATAGATACTTAAATATATTCTATCTTCCATGGTACCCAAGCCCTTCCATGGCCTTCTCCCCCAGCAAGTTCTTTTTTTCACTAGACTTAAAAAAAAAATGCATAACAGACTAATAAAGAACTATTCTTAAAGAAAATATAGGAGCATATATTTATGGTCTTAGGATAGGGAAAAATACTCTTAAGCCAGTTCCTCTCCCCAAAATGTGAGTAATGCTAACTTTTTGCATTATTTTAGATAGTCAATGAACCAGAGTCAAGTACCAATTGAGTGGTTTCTTTTTCTCACTGTTTTGAAATTTAGATAACCAGGTCTGAAAGAATCAACTGAAGCTTTACTCAGACAGAAACCATGTCTTATTTTGGCCAATTTCTAAACCATTTTGGCCTTGAAGTTTTGGAGACTAATAAGCAAATTCTGAACTCCATCTCAAGTTAATTCATACTCTGTGGAGCTCAGACTCCTGGCAGCAGTTCCACCTGAGCAGAGAGAGCAAATAAGCTTACCCTTCCCCCTCTATTTCAACCTCCGCGTCCTCAGGCATACACGGGTTTTGGGGGGTTTGCAGCAAGTCGTAGTGTACTGAAAATCACTCTGGGAGCTTCCGGGTTGGTGAACAGAGCGGAGATTCGGGAGGAGGGGCATGCCTGGGGAGTACCTGGGACATCCTGCCCCTTCCCACACACCTCGCCCTGCCTCACGTATCTCTTCACCGGGCTGCTGATTCTTAATATGCTCAAGGACTCACCTTGCCGCATAAGAACTTCTTTCTGGAATAGGCATGGCCTCCTTCTCTCCATCTGAGCTTTGGACCCACTGTCAGAGAGGATGGGCGGAGATGCTGCAGAGCCTCCGGGCGCCAGGCCATCTCCCAAGCGGGAGCTACAACTCCCAGGGGCGGCTGCAGACGGCCGCTGACGCCGGCGACGCGCCTGCGCAGTGGCCGAGGCTGCGGTTGAGGTTCCCGCCAATTCTCTGGGCCATCCGGCCTGGGACGAGTGCCGCGCTCTGTGGAGGCGTTGGACGCCGCCCAACTGCCCAAGCTGCTTAAGCTTTATTACCAGAGGCTCTTTCCATAGGCCCAGTACTGTCGCTGGCTCAACTTTGGTGGAGTGATAAAGAATTACTTTCGGCACCGTGAGTATTCATTTACGTTGGAAGGATATTTACGTTCACTACCAATCCTTCAACAACCAGAGTGATCTGGAAAAGAGGATGTAGACAAATGTTCTAAGTGCTGGGCTCTCATGACATCGGTCATATGCACCATCGACAGAGACCTGAAGGAGGATTTGGGATTTTTTTTTTTTTTTTTTGCGGTACGCGGGCCTCTCACTGTTGTGGCCTCTCCCGTTGCGGAGCACGGGCTCCGGAAGCACAGGCTCAGCAGCCATGGCTCACGGGCCCAGCCGCTCTGCGGCATGTGGGATCTTCCCGGACCGGGGCACAAACCCGTGTCCCCTGCATCGGCAGGCGGGCTCTCAACCACTGCGCCACCAGGGAAGCCCGAGGATTTGGGATTTAAACATCGTCTCTGGGTATATTCTGGAAGGAGAGGTGTTCATTGCTGGGTCTGGGATGAATCCTAAAATTGCCCTCTGAAGTACTTTCTGGGGTAGTTGAGTATTTGAGGCTTGTTAAGGGTGGCCAAGACGTTACAAAGAAAGTTCACCTAAGTGAAAAAGTTAACCCTTTTGTCAGAAAATCTATAAACATAATAAAAAATACATTGACGAATATGTCTTGATCAAGATATACTTGAAAATAAAGCTGGAATAAGATTGTAGGCCTTGTTTCTGAAACAATTCATGATGAACATCAACAAAGCTTCCAAAATCATCACCGTTCGCTTCAGGGTTGGGAGCATTTGAAGAAGGTAGCCAGAAGGTGTCAGAATAACATCGAAAATGACAAATGTGGACCCTGGCTGTAGTGAGAGATCGCGCTCCAGTACTGTTTTCCACAGCTGGATATCAGTGTTAGCAAAGGAATCAACCATTGACTGAAGAGGCCTTTTAGTGGTCAACCTAAACCAGATTGCACTGTGCTTACTGATTTACAGAAAGTAGATCAGTTTGATCCATTTACTGTACCAACCATAAGTGCCATGTGCCATGAATTGGATACTATTTCCACTAGTGAATAGGAAAAAGAGAAGGAAGCTGAATCTGGTATTAAGCATAGAATCAGAAATTATAAGAAGACCAGCCTAGCTCCTTATGTAAAAGTTTCTGAACAGTTTCTTGAAAGTTTAAGTAAATCAACAAAAGGAGAAATTGAGAAGAGTGATTTACAAAAACACTTCTGAAGATAACAACTCCCTTAAAACCAGTGTGGCTATCTTCTACCTTCAACCAAGAATCAAATACTTCAAGATCCATTTAATAAATATGGCAGAGCCACATATGCATTTTATGCTCAAAGCAATCTTTTTTTTTTAAAGAAATAATTATGTTGAAAAGATTCCTGAGACCACCAAAGGAGAGTGTCAAGTTTCCTGGAAGGAGCCATAATGGGAAGAATAAGTGGATTGCAGATAAATTTGTAAAATTTAATATTGTACAAAGATAATTCTAAGATTTCTGATATGAATACACAGTTCTCCTGGTTGCCATATACAGAGGTAAGTGAGCAGTAATATGTCTAGAACTTTAATCTCAGTTCACTGGATACACCCTCCATATTTCTGGAATGGATGTTCTAGGTGAATGAGGGCTTTGTCCTTAAGTCTTAGACACTTAAGTTAATTGTATGTGGAGCGTGTCACTTCCTAATTTTGCTCACTAATATTTTTATTGGTCAGAGCATAGCCCACTGACCATCTTTTAAAAGTTATTTTGAACTAGACATCTAAACCTACCAAAACTTCAAAAGATATGAGTTACTAGATTACAATATTAGGGTCCAGTAGAGTATTTTTTACAGCTATTGCAATTGTAGCTCCTAACTTCTTCCCTCAGAGAACAATTGGATTAGTCTACCTTAAAGAAGCAGCTTAGAAAAAATAACCAACTTCATTTCACCAACATAAAACTTGTTGTATTTGTTAAAACACTTGGACTTTCCATATATCTAGATACTTAAACTGAATTTTAAAGGTTTTGTTTCTTCCATGTTTGATTTTGTGTGATACATTTTGAAGTGTCAGATTTATTTTGCTTGGTTTTACAACCAATCTGAACAAAGCAGTTGTTCTGGTTTACATTCTATCTTCTGAGAAACATTGAGAAACCGGCTTTTGGGCTAGTGCTTTCCGTGACAATGAAATTTTTCTTTCCTTTAACATTGTTTTCTCTATAGGCACACAGTCTTTTTTTTTTTTTTTTTAATCTTTTGGTTTATATACAACAGATGCTATAATGTAGTCAACACATTTAAATGCCTTGCATTTCTTTCTTTTCTAATTTTTTTAAAGAAATATTAAAGACTGTACAAAAACCATATACTCTGGATTGTAGTCTGTATATGAGAATCAAGAAAGTGGCTCAGTAAGAAACAATCTAAATTAGAGTTTATCTGGGAGAAAAACCCAGATCAGTGTTCCTTATGAGAAGCATTGAGGTTTTAGTCCCACCTACTGTCCTAAACATGGAATCACATCTTGGAAATAAAATTTTTTTTTTTTTTTTTTTTTTTTTTTTTTTTTTTAACCACGGACACACAGTCTCAGTGGTCATGGCTCACGGGCCCAACCGCTCCGCGGCATGTGGGATCTTCGCGGACCGCAGCATGAACCCGCATCCCCTGCATCAGCAGGCGGACTCTCAATCACTGCGCCACCAGGGAAGCCCGGAAATAAAATCTTATATGTCATGGGCAAGACTCAAAGACTAGGCAGCTAGCATGAGGCTGGGCACTGACTCAAACCAGGTACAGTCAAAGGGATGTTTCTTGGTGTTTCTTCATTACTATCCTGAAAAACAACCATGCTAAAGAAGCTATTCTTAGATCTAAGGAATTTGCCAAATATTTACAGGGCCAGTCTATAGAAGTACTCACTGATATATCAACTTTAAAAAATAGGAAGGTTTGATATGATAGAAACCCTGATCTGGTAGAAATAAGAATGGATGGTGATGGCAGTCAGGTGGCAGTAACACCTGGGAATAAGAAAGTTCATACACATCTAAGGGTAATTTTACATATACATGAATGAGGTCATATTGTGTGGTTTTTTTTCTTTCTTTTAGTGCAAGTGGAAGATTTTAATACACCCATATTGGATTTGGATTGAGATAGTACACAAAAAACAGGTAAAGACATACAGGCTATAAATAGTGCAATTGGTATATCTGATTACATAACTATGGCTATATATGTGAGGGGTCTTAAATTCACCAAATCAAGAATAATCTTTTGGAAATTTAAAAAAAATCGTGCACTTAGCTAAAATGAATATCTTAAATCCAAAAAATAAAATATTTATATATCATATTCTCATAATATAATAAAACTAGAAAGAATTTTAATATCATAGTTATTGGGGAGTTAAGCAGCACACCCATCTCTTGAATCAAAGGAAACAGAGAAATAAAATTGTTAACTAAAAATCAATGAAAAAGAGAATACTTTATAACTGAACCTAGGGGTTACAGAAAAAGCAAGATTGAGGAAAGATTGTACCCTCACAATACTTTTTTATTATTAAAAAAAGATGAAAAACAGAGGAGTTGGTATTTACCTTAAGCTATTAGAAAAAGAATGACAATCTCAAATAAGGAAGAGAATTAGTAAAGGTGAAAAGGACTAATTTGCTTAAAAACATTTTATTAAGAAAAAATAATATAAAACAAAAACATGCCTATTTGTGTCTGGTTGGAGTGGCCAAACACAGTATTATTTCAAAGTCATCGCAGCAAAGTTTTCAAAGTCTGACTGCCTCATAAACCCAAATCAGAGGCATTTTCACATTTTTAATCATTACCTTTATCAAAATGTATCAATGCTCTAATTTTGAATTGCCGTGTTTCTTACCACCCAAGTTGGGCCCATTTTGATGTTTCACATATTCCTGCATAGGGGTTAGGAGTGATTGCCAAACATTTTTTGTATAGGGCCCCAAAGTAAATATCTTCGACTTTGTGAGCTGGTGGTGTCTGGCATCTGTCTCAACTACTCAACCTGCCATTGTTGCTCAAAAGCAGCCATAATATATAAATGAAAACAATGTGGCTGTTTTCCAATACAAATTTGTTTATAAGTAAAAAAAGAGGGATTTGGGGATGAATTTGGCCTATGGGCTGTGTTTGCTGACTCTGGGTTAGAGTTACTGATTTCAATAAGTGAACAGGAACCATTTATATGCATGTGAATATATAAGCAAGTTCAATTCACAAAGAAGAAGATATTCAGTTGAGAATAATAATAGTGATAATAATAATTACAATTACTGTTATAGTTATCATTCTGGTGGGGCCCTTCTATAGGTCAGGCCCTTTATATAGTGTTTTACATGTAATTTCTCGCTTAATATCCACATCAACCTGTGAAGTAGGTACTGATATCATTGTGCTATGGCAGATGAAGAAATAGGGGTCTAGACACTTAATATATTTATCCAATGTTCTAGCTGAAAGGTAGTAGTTTGATATTTAAAGTCAGCTCTGCTGAGTCCACGTTCTAAACAGCTCCACAGAAATACTTGGAAGTCAGGGTGTCATATACCTGACAAGTCAGGGTATTTTTCCTGGGTGCAGGGAGCTATTTCTCCATGTTCATTTTTCTATGAAGGAACTTTCACTGCATTTCTCAGGAAGGAACACTTCATCACATCCTCCTTTCCCACCCTATTCCAGTATTGAGCTCTCCCCATGGTAGAAGAAGTGAGCATTCTGATTGAGTCTGCCCTTCCCTGAATCACATAATCATGAGGTTAGGACCCAGGCATTATGATTTAGGCAGCATGAACCCAATTACCTCTTGTCTTTTGGGAGAGAACAGTGTCTAGGAAAAGCTAATGCTTGTTCTTGTAAATTCCATGGAGTATGCAGAAGAAGCAGGGCTTCTTTTAGGCCCAGCTCATCCACCTGCAATGAGACAGACAGGTCAGTGACCTGAGGGTCTCAAGTCCTAGGATCAAAATAAAGGTAGAAAGACCCTGCTATACTCTTCACTCCAGCTTTACTGGTAAAAATTCTGAGCCTATTTTAATACTGACTTGCTTTTTGTCTGACTTAAATTGGTTAAGTTCCCAAAGATGGGAAGAGTGATTAATTAGGCTCCCTCAAACCTCTTGACAATAGGAACCATAGAGATTACAATACATGTCTGAGACTACTTAAGAACAAGTCCGGATTGTTTCTGGAATGTTGTCATCTACCTAGAGTGTACCCAAAGGCAGAGTAACTCTAAAATCTGCTGATTTTCTCTCCATTTGACAACTCTTTAAGAAAGTTTCTTAAATAATTGCCTATAAGGAAGTTAATGGAAAACGAACAAATTACAGCCTGATAATGAAATGGGCTAGAACTGAACCTAATGAGACAATATGAAATTGCAAAAGACTGTGGAATGAATTACAAGGGTCAGTGGTCATCATTACGTAGATGAACTGTTTGACATGATGAAGTTCAACTGTGAAGTGATGATTGATGCAAGAAGAAGTATGTAAGAGGAAGGATAGTCACCAGCCTCTGTTTTCATGGAGTTTTAATGTTCATCCTTAATGTAAGAAGAATTTAATTCAGGCCCAAAGATAAAGTCTTTAACTGAAAAAATGGTGGCAAGGCCAATAAGTTACTGAGCTGAGGAAAAAACTCATTTGTCTATGACATTTTAAATGGCTTCTTCTTTTAGATTCTAGAGATATTACCTAAGCCTATGACTCAGGACACTCATCAGAACTATGCTTTCATGCAATCAAACAGAAATAACAGATTCTCTTGGCATCATTTAGTGAGATCACAGCCTGTCAGTTTGCACTCTGCACCTACTGGGAAAGCAAAACTTTGTTTGGGTTGTGAGAATTCTCCCTGAGCAAGTGTAACTGAGGAGAGAGGGATGTCTGGCAGGTAGAAAGTTTTTTCTTAAATTACTTTGAGGACTAAAACTCGTTAATCACACATCATTTAAGAAGCACAGTCAGAAGATACTTTGGAATTATTCCTGGTTTATCTACATAGCATCAGTAATAATATATAAAGAATATAGGTATTTTTCCCCAGTCTGTTGTGTTTGAGTATAAGATTATACCAAGATATGAATTCTTCCCACTGTTATTTAAATATAAATTCAATCAGCCTCGGAAAGCTTCTGACCAGCAGATAGATAGCATAGATGTACAACAAATGGGAAAAGATAAACATGTATTAATTGGAAATAATGAAGAAATTGAGTTTTGGATTATGGGTAAATTAATGAAAGACTGTACTATAGTGGAAAATATACTACTTGAAATGTAAGTTATAGTTTAGGATATGGATGAAGGGAGTAATTAACACCGAGGAAAATGTAAACATTGCTTCTAGAAAAGTTTGTTTCAAACAATATAATTCCAGAATGCCTTTTATGTAATAAAGTTTATATATAAAAATGATATATGCTTGGATTTATATCATTAGTTCTCAGGAGCTAATGGTTTTTTTTCCTCTGATAATCTTAAACAATGGAATAAAAAAATTGGTACTTTATAGATTAAGCACATAACATGTTTTTACATCTACTTTGCCTCTCTCCCTTCTCTCACTATCAATCTTTTACTCCTCCAGGGGTAATCCAGTTTTGAAAAACTAAGATACTATATTGAAGCCACTTAAAGCATCTCTGAAAACAAAACAAAACTGAATGACGTTAACTTTATAATGTTCCAAGAATTAATTTGTCTCTGTCCTCAGCAATAGCAAAATAATTGACTCTTGAGGTGAGTCAATACTAGTCCTTTTGCTCCTTTGCTAACCTTGAAATTTAAAAAAATAATAAGTTATGGGTATACTGTAGGGGTATTACATTCCTATTGCTGTTGTAGCAAATTATCACAAACACAGTGGCTTAAAACAATACAAATTCATTACCTTATAGTATGGAAGGTCAGAAACCTTAAAATCCAGGTGTCATAGGGGCTACATGTTTTCTGGAGGCTATAGAGAGAAATCTGTTTCCTTGCCTTTTCCAGCTTCTAGAGCCCTCCTGCACTCTTTGGCTTATGGCCCCTCATTCCATCTTCAAAACTATCTCTGACTCTGATATCCCTGACGCCCTCTTATAAGGACCCTTGTGATTACATTGGACCCACTCAGGTAATCCAGGATAGTCTCCCTAATCAGAGGATCCTTAACTATCACATTTTCAAAGTCTCTTTTGCCAGGCAAGTTAACATTGATATTCTGAGGATTGGGATATGGACATCTTTGGCAGGAGAGGAGAAAGATAGTGTTCTGTCTACTTCAGTAGCATTTACAAACCTGAGTCTAAATTTAATGTGGTCTAGGGAAGAGAAAGAAAATAATACAGATGAAAAAGAAAAAGACCTTTTTGGAAACAGTTTAAGTTCCTTCCTTATCACTAAAACTATAATACAATGAAAGAGGTTAATATAATCCCTATGGGATATTAAATAGGAAATAAGTTCTGTTAAGGCAGAAGCTGGTCTTTTTTTGGAGAGTAATTTTTAAAATTTGGACTGTAATGTATTTAAACAATTTATAGATGTGAATTGCCTTCCCTTCCCCATTATCTGCCTTATCTGTCCTTCTGCAGATATGTAAATGGAAGTCAGAGAAAAAATAGAAAAAAAACTTCACATTCAAGAAATTTTATAAAAAGTATCTATCTGACCAGCTTCATGATTATATTCTAGTCCAAGTCCTACCATTTCCTATGTAAATTATTATGTGTCTAGTTACTGGTGTTTCTTCAAGGCTATTTCCTACAATCTATCCTACAGATTATTCTTCTTAACACAAGCTGCTTGTACATCATTTTGTTGCTTCAACATCTTAAGTCATACCGCTTGACAGACTGATTCATCGGTTAATCATTCTTTCATTCATTAGTTCATTCTACTGATATTTTATTGGCCATTTTCTAGAGTTTATGCTAGACACTGGATGGGGGTGTGTGTGTGTGACAAGCACAAAATAATATAAATGCGTGAGCTTTTACAGCCTTTTCCAAGCTCACCACCACTGAGAATTATTTTGTTACTTGAGGGAGACAGTAGCCTACTGCTTACTGATAGACAGTGGACGCAGATTTTCTAAGTTCAGACAGGGCTCAACCATTTATCATCCCTCTGATCTTGATAGATTACTAACTCCTTTGTGCCTCATATCTTTTCTCAATAAAATGAGAATTGTTTTAGCCTTTACATAGTGGGGTTTTTGAAGTTTGAGCCAATCCATGTAAAGTACTGAAATCAGCACCTGACACATTAAGAAGCCCTTAGTAGATGTTAACCATTAATATTTGCCAGTCCTCACTTATTTCTTTAAGGATTTCCTACTAACCAGAGATCCCCACACTTATCCTAATAGTGAGTAAAAGGAAAAGCTGGAGAAGAAGAGAGGCTAGTGGGATTTGCTTCGGCTAAATCACAGGATTTCTCTTGGGAGAGAGAAGAGGAAAGGGAAAAGAAACAGATGACTAGGAGGTATAAGAAATATTGAAAGTGAAAAAAATGGGGAAATTATTTTTAAGAACATGCCTTAGTAAGATACTGAAGTTTGAGAATTGTTAAGAGAATATAGTAGAGACTAAAATTGCTTTTATTTAAGGCTGCCAGATCATTTTTTCATTCATTTCCATTCAACAAATTATTAATGAGCCAACACTATGTGTCATATCCTGTGCTAGATGGTCATGATAGTCATGAAGAGAAAAAACAAACTAGGTTTCTGTCTGCATTTAGTTTTTGTAGAAGCAGGATGACAAACATTGAATAATCAGACATGCAGATGTTAAATTATTAATGTTGTAATTGCTACAATTGTAAAAGTAGAGCAGCTTAATATACTCAGGATTGTCAATGAAGCTTTCCCTGGAATCCGAAGGATGAGTAAGTGAAGTAGTATAGCCTTTTCTAGGAACTAAAGGAAGAAGTGTGGCTGAGGTGCATTCAGTGAGGTGGTGCTTGGAGTGAAAGGAGACTGAATGGGTAGAAAGATGTCAGACCATGTGGGGTCCTGAGGATCTTAATAATGATTTTGATCTTGTCTTTAGGAGAAATGGGTTGATATAATCACTTTTACATTGTGAGAGGGTTTTTCTTCAGAGACTGCTTGGAATAGAAGAGGATATATGAATAGGCCAGTAGGTGGCTATTGCATTAGTACTGGTGAGAGCTGATAGTGGCTAGGAACAGCATAGTGATGTCATAAATGTGGAGAGTATATGGATTTAAAAGCTGTTTAAAAGTGTTTCCATAGGTTTCACTAATAATGAAGGAGTGGGTGGAGGATCAATAAGAAAGTGTCACGGATGACTCCTAATTTCTGGCTTGAGTAACTAGTTGGACAGACAGCAGCTGTTTCCTGGGAAGACTGGAGGGGACTAGAAACTGTGTAAGATTTATTTTTGACTCACTGAAAACTCTCTCCTCAAAATGAATGCAGAGTTTATCTAGAAGTAAAATCATCACCCTAGAGATGAGTCAAGAGTACTGATTAACTACGAACATATGATATTGAAATTTACTGTTGAAAGGCATGCAAGCTGACCAGACTAGAGTTGTGATTTGGAGGAAAAAGTTGTTTATCCAATCAGAAGATATAAAATATTCTTCACAATGGTTTTTTTTTTTTTTTTTTTTTTTTTTTTTTTTTTTTTTTTCAAAG
>NW_020185336.1:533810-583881 GCF_003031525.2 Neophocaena asiaeorientalis asiaeorientalis
ATTTTTTTGGTTTGTTTGTTTTCATTTTACAGAGAAATCCAGGGAAACTTCTCTGTAAGATTGCAAACTAAACAATATTTTCAACCCAACCTGCATGAAAACCCAATTTCTAAACAGTAGGACTCTTCTTGGCTGGAAGGTGATGGTCATTATTATACATGCCTGAATGAATTTAAATCCCTTGCATTGCTTTTCTGGCTGAGGCTGAAGACTTTGGCTACTGCTATAAAATTTGAAAATAGTAAGGGTTGTTTTCTACCAGAAACTGAAGAAGTTCTGTGCAAAGAAGAGGAGAATATGACTTTGTTTAAAAGAACAATATTCTCTTGTTACAGATGAGAGATGGAAACCATTGAAGAAACACAAAAATGCTGTCAATTGTGTGAAGGGTCAGGCACTAGTAGACAATATTTCAGCAGAGGATGACCTCATTACACTAGAGGTAGTGCAGTAACTTGGATTCATATGCAGAATTTATAACAACTCTTTTAACAAGAAGGGTAGAAATAATCTGCCTATGGGTTTAAAGAGAAGAAGTTCTACTCTGAGTGACAAGTCAAAGAGCCAGTATTTGGAAGATCGCTACAAGTTGAACAAGATGAAGGAATCTTTCTTCAAGAAGAGGTCTGTCTTAATCACACACCTAGCACACGTCTTGATTACTTGGTAAAGTCAGTGAAGAGCAAAGAGAAAAAGGAAGATAATTGTGGCAGGATTCTAGGACTTAGAAAAAAGAAGCAGGCAGATTTGAGGAACTAGATGTCATGCAGGTGAACCTTAACTTCTTGAAGAAAGACATCCCAGGCCCTTCATGGGCTATTTTGCCAATCCCCTCTAAGGTCACCAGAGCAAGCCTAAGGCAGAACTGAAGAAAACATTACTTACAATATTTGTTTCTGAAATCAAGGTTGATTACAAAATGGATTACTATGACCACTTAAAGAGCCATGCCCTTACATTTCCCAGAACCCTCCTTGAAAAATGAATGATTTTATTATTAATCTGCTGAGTACACTTGCACATTTCAATTTGGTAGCTATATGAGTGTTCAAAAACATGTGAGTAATGTGTTATGAGCACAAAGGAGTGATTCACCCTGTCTGGACAACTTATACAAGTTAGCCCCAAGGCTAACTTTTTAAAAAAAATTTTTTAATTGTGGTAAAAAAAACACAAAATTTTTAATTTTTTTTAAATTTTAAATTAAAAAAAAATTTAATTGTGGTAAAAAAACGTAAAATTTACTATCTTAATAATTTTTAAGTGTATAGGTCAGTAGTGTTAAGTATATTCACATTGTTGCACAAACAGATCTCTGGAACATTTTCATCTTGCAAAACTCAAGCTCTATAACTCATTAAACAACAACTCTCCATTTCCCCCTTCCCTCAGCCCTTGGCAACCACCATTTTACTTTCTGTTTTTATGAATTTAATTACTTTAGGTACTCATATAAGTGGAATCATACAGTATCTGTCTTTTTGTGACTGGCTTATTTCACTTAGCATAATGTCCTTAAGATTCATCCATGTTGTAGCATGCTTAAGGATTTCCTTCCTTTTTAAGACTGAATAATATTCCATAGTATATATGTACAACATTTGGTTTATCCTTTTATCTGTTGATAAACATTTGGGTTGCTTCCACTTCTTGGCTATTGTGAATAGCACTGCAGTGAACACAGGAGTGCAAATATCTTTTTAAGATCCTGCTTTCGATTCTTTTGGATACATACCAAGAAATGGGATTGCTGGATCATATGGCAGTTCTATTTTTAATTTTTTGAGAAACCACCATACTGTTTTCCATAGCAGTTGAACCACTTTACAATCTCACTGACAGTGCAAAAGGATTCCAATTTCTCCAAGGAGTGTTTTTAAAAGTAGATTTTTTATTTTATATTTATTAAAGGTTAATATATATATATTAATATTGCACATATATTAATATATCTATAGAAGAGTACATATGTAAGTGTATACCTCAGTGAATTTTCATAACATGGTTATAGTACGACCATACAATCAACACATAGATAAAAATATAGAAAATACTAGCACCCAAGAAGTTCCCTCTGTGCCCCATCTCTGCCACTTTCCTCCAAAGAAACCATTATCCTGACTTTTATCACCATAAATTATTTTGGCAGATTGCAGTATTTTATAGCAATAGAATCCTAAAGCATGTACTCTTTTGTATATATCTTCTTTAGCTGAATATTATGATTTTGAGATTTCATCCAAATTGCTGTATACAGCAGTGATTGGAATATACCATAATATGTATCCATTTGTACTACCTTGATAAAGTATTCATTTAAGGTAGAGACTCAATAAATCAAGGATCCACTGTGTAATCTCTGGGAAATTCATCCTTCCTCCTCCCAAAATAATAACACAATCTATACTTAATAAAAGGGAAAATAGAAATATTAAAAATGCATTTGATTAATTCATAATAAGTCAAGAAAGAAGGAAAAGGAAATGAGCAAAAGGGAAAAATGGAAAAAAGTAAGCTGATAGATCTAGATCCAAATATACCAGTGATACCATTAAAAGATGAAGATGTTCATTCTGGATCAAAATAGATCTAACTATTTTCTGATTACAATAAACATACTTTAAATGTAAGAAAGGTTGAAAGTAAAATATAAAAGATTATGCCATGCAATATCAACCAAAAGAAAGAATGTGTAGTTTTACTAAGGTAATACAAAAATACTTTAAAGCAAAAAGCATCACTAGAAATCAAGATGATATTTCATAATGATAAAAGGTTGAACATACTGAGGAGATATCACAATATTATATCTTTGTATACCCAAAATATAGCTTTAAAATATAGAGAGCAAATATTGACAACATCATATGAAAAATACACAAATCCACAATCATAATAGGATATTTTGCCATACCTCTTTCACTAACTCATAAAAGAAAGCCACAAAAATCAGGAAGCATATAACATATTTGAACAACACTGTTAACAAAAATGACTGACATATAGAACATTCTACCCATTAACAACAGAATACACTTTTCCCCCAAGCGCACATGAAACATTTAACAAAATAGACCATGTCTTGAATCATAAAGCCCAAGGTTTAAATATCATACAGAATATTTATCTGACCACAATGAAATTAAGCAAGTAGAAAATAAGAAATAACAACACAACAACAAAAAGAGATCTCTAACTTTAGTGATTAAATAACACACTTCTAAATAGCCCATTGGACAAATTGTGAAGAAAATCAGGCAATATTTTGAGCTAAATGAAAAATGAAAACAAACAGAAATTTATAGAATGCAGCTAAAGTGGTGCTATGTGAAATTTATAGACTTAAATGCATATTGTGGAAAGAAGAAAGCCTAAACATTAAAAATTGGAGAGGCCTTCCTTGGTGGCGCAGTGGTTGAGAGTCCGCCTGCTGATGCAGGGGACATGGGTTCGTGCCCCGGTCCGGGAAGATCCCACATCCCACATGCCACGGAGTGGCTGGGCCCGTGAGCCATGGCTGCTGAGCCTGCGCATCCGGAGCCTGTGCTCCGCAGCAGGAGAGGCCACAGTAGTGAAAGGCCTGCGCTATGGCAAAAAAAAAAGAATTGGAGAATTCATCTAAAGAAGCTAGGAAATAACAGCAAATCAAACCAAAATACAAGAGAAGAAAATAAAGATAATATGCACAAACAATGAAATAGAAAACGAATTAACAATAGAGGACTCAACAGAACTAAATTTAGTTCTTTAAAAAGACTAAGAAAAAAATTTTTTAAATAACAAAACTGATCAAGAAAAAATGAAATTACCAAATCAAGAATTTAAAAAATGGAACATCATTACATATTCTAGTATACAAAGATAAGAGCGAGTATAATGGACAACTCTGTTCCAGTAAGTTAAACATTTAGATGAAGTAGACAAATTTCTTAAAAATGTAATTTTCCAAATTTGTCTTGGGAAGAAATGGAAAATGTGAATAATTCTATACTTATTTAAAAATTTGAATAAGGCATTAAAGCCATGGTTTCTCATGTGAACTTTTCTAGATGTATACATAAACTCTTTCAGAAAATAGAAAAGTGATTGCTGGTATAAGGTCAGCATAACCATGGATCCAATATCTGACAAGGATATTATAAGAAGGACAAATTGTATACTAATGTCTCTCATGATCATAGATGCAAAAACCCTAAACAAAATATTAGCGTATCAAATCCAATAATAAGTAAAAAGGATAATATACCATGATCATACTGATATATCTTCAAGAATGGAAAGCTGGTGGGACATTAGTAAAGCATTTTATTCTAGACTCCCTTTTCCAAGCCGGGGCTCCTTCTCAGCTGAATTCTGAATGATTTGCCTCTTTTGCTTCTTGATTTTTCCAATTTCCTCTTTTTATATTATCATATTTCCTTTCCCTTGCCTTTCAGAAGTCTTCTTAATCTTAAAGTCTGTAACTGTGCCTACCAACCACAATTCCAAATCTCCTTTAGGAATACTCAGGCAGCCTTGAGTAAACAGTTTCGGGCATACAACTCTCCCTGTTGGAGCAATTTCTGAGTTCCCTAACTCAGCCTGTTCTAGTGAAGTATATTTCTGTATGGCTTCCTATGTTCCCTCCAACTGCAGCTGAACAAACTCATAAACCTTTTGAAACTTGCATTAGGACTGAAATTATGTTATAAAAACTGCCCAGCCAGCTACATTGTCTTCAGTAGGGTTACATAGAAAACAGAATCTGAAGTAAAAGCTTATGTGCCTGCTTTTTATTGGTGATTGCAACACCACAGGAGCTGAGGTCTGAGGGACCGCAGTCACCCTAAAGCAACTATACTCCGATAAATTTTTTTTTAAAAAAAGCATGAACAAATAGCTTTTGCTTCAGCTTCTGAGTTTTTAAAGGGGGAGAACAGATATACAGGAGTGAGGCAGCCACAGCTTTGTAACAAGGATAAGTTTTTGCTTTGGCTTGCTGGATGTTTTCATAGAAGCAGTATGGAGCTGCTGCATCTCAAATAGTCCAAACCAGGAGGACATTGAGAGAGAATTTATTCTGGTTCCCTCTGACCCCTTATCTCTCATTGGTCAAAGTTTTCCCCATGAGGGATTAATTTGCCTTCACTTCTAGGTGTCTCACCTGACTGTCTTAGCTCCCATCAGGAAGCCAAATTCCTCCACCTGTTGCATGGAACTTTTTTTGAGTCAGAGGTAGTGGGATGATTAAGCATCACAGAATTTAGCATTAGGTTGTTCTGCTATAGTTGGGACAAGGTCCACCTAAAGTCAGTGGATTTACAGTAGCTGGGACCAAAGAATTGGTCTAGGAACTGTAGGTGAGCTTGAGATCTGTGGTGACAGTAAGCGGTACCCCATATATGCATATAGCCTGACTCTGCCTGTTAAACTCCAGAAGTACATTCCATGCTTCCAGTGTTGCCTTTCTAATGAACAAAATTATTTGCTGATCTATAATTTGATGCTCAAGAACACTGTTAGATAGACTCTGTTTTTTTGCCTATTCCATACTACTACATTTTTAAAATCTGAGACATACCTCCTAGCAGAGCACCTTCAAGTTAATATCCCCAAGTAATTTATGATTCAAAAAATAAATCACACATTGAAATTCAGAATATATTAATAAGACCGATGCTAATAGCAAGATTTATCAAAACCAGAAATTCTACCCCAACACATTTTGTTTCATATTTTATAGCACTTCTTAGAGTACACTGGCTAGTTTTGTTAACCTATCTTGAGTGCCCTATGCACTTCTCAGACACTGTAAAACTTGGTGTGGTGACTAAAACTGGATAAAGTTTATATGATTATAAATAATAGTCTCTGTAAAATGAAATACCTTTAAAAAAGAGTGGAAACAGAGAATCGGTAGTTAGAAGTAAGGAATAAAAATGACCAATATGCTAGTTGGTTTTCATGTTGTTTAACGCTTCTCTTTTACAGACAAGTTACAATGGAACTAGAAATTATGTTATTACATAAGAGATGGCTACTTCTGTTCCTTTTAGCATCTCCATTAACTGTGTTTAGAAAATGGATTAGAATTTAACTTGTCACTGATGGCTCTTAGTAAAGCTGGGAAAGAGTTGCTTTTTAACACTTTCCATGCAGCAGTCCCAGTGGGCCTGTGAAGAGTATTATATTTTTCCAACACTTGGCATAATATTCTAAGAAGATGCCAATGCTTAGCCAAAACAGTTACATTAGGAAAAGTGAATGTCTGAAAGAAGCCAGTGCCACTTTTCTTGGGTAAGCAGAGCACCCCTAGAAGGGAGCTTGCCTCGTGCTGGGCAGTGATGTGTGCGGGCAGCTGATGGTGAGTAAAGGGTACTGAGTAAAGAAGCTGGCTCCTCCACCTTTTACAAACCAAATACCTGATGCTCACATGTACAAAATAACTCCCATTTTTATATTCATGATCCCTGCCAAACTAGTATATCCCACTACTTTAGTATATCTACACTTGTAATCTGGGCTGCAGTTAAAATGTTGATCCCTATACCTCACTCCATATCTATTAAATTTGCAATAATTTCTTTAAGCTATTTTTTTTTCATGTAAACCAAAGTTTGGGGACTATAAATTGGCTTAGAATATAGAGGTTAAGAGGTTATCCCCTAGGGGTTAAGAACATGGACCCTGGATTAAGTCTACCTGGACTCATTATGTATGTTGAGATGATAATCTTACTTCCTTTATGAGCCTTTAGCTCAGCATATAATGTGTGCTGAATGATGCTGGCTGTAACGACAATTGTCAAAGCATAGCTCCATACTGTCAGTGCCTTTGCTCCTTGTGTGTTACCTTTTAATAAGTTTGTTTCCACTTTAATAATACCCTGAATGACCATTTTAAATGGATTTCAAACCTGCAGAATTGGGAGTGTTTTTAACTGAAAAAAAAATTAATATTCTGCATTTTTCTGGAGTCAAGGGCCTATTTATTATAGTCTAGTTACATCTCTACACATGGGAAAGCATAGAATTACTTAAATAGAAACATCATTGTTCAGCTCTGTTAAATGTCAGAGGAACATAGACTGAGTTGTCCCCAAATAACTGGGACTCAGTAAGCAATTCAGCATTCTTTGAAGTTTCAAAACAAGTGAAGAATAACTTAGGTGGAAGGAAACTGGGTGAGGAATGAGGAGCCCTACTAAAAAGAGAATCTGGGCTATTTTCAAGCAAACAAATTATTGGAGAGTACGATATACTACATTATTCACAAACTCCATTATGCCTCTGACTTCAATAAGTAATTGACCCTCCATAAAATGAAAACCTACCATAAGTTTCAGTCTGAGCTGAAGAATGTATTGTATATAATGTTCTCAATAAAATTTTCAACTCTAAATGATTTTAACTGATTTAAAGTAAAATGAAACCGTGGTGTTTTAGATGCAATTGTGAGTTCTCAGATAATCACAATATTCTTAGTCTCAAGGTCCCCAAAACTCCAAGAAATGCCTAAGCAGTAATATATTTCTTACTTATCTTCACACTGTAAATGCATTTTGTTATCCTTCCCTGCTCTTGGACTATTGAAAATCATTACCATTGCAGCAAAACTAATTTTTGTGCCATTACAAATACCGACATTTATTCTTAATGACTACAAGGGTGGAAGCCAAAAAGCAATTGCAATAGATTATACACAGAAAGTTCTTTTAGTCACAATTATGGTATTTGTGTAAATTTTAAAATCTGTAATTGTGGATGTCTCAAAAGACAAATTCTCAATGATCATTAAAATACAAATAATTTCCTAAAACAAATGTTTTTCTAAAACAAGATCTGGAACTTGCAACTAATTCTGGCCCTCAAAATGTTGTTCTTTTTTCCTAGATCCCAATGTAAATGGTCACCTTTTGGCAGCTACCCTCCCCCAAAATGTAGCAAAAATTTCCTTGCATTCTGAGTCCTTGAAACAAATTATCTTATTAAAATAAAGTTTGAGCACTGATTTCATATAAACTCCCTACGGTCTACCTAGAATTTCAAATGTGGTTCTCTTCTGAAGCACTTTGGTGCTATTATGTTTTACTGAACTGATTGTAAAATCTTCTAATGGCCTTCCTGCCAGCTTACTTGTTTCTCTCTCTTCTTTCCTTACCTTTCCCTTTGCCTGGGTTACGGGAGACTCAGGTATTTAATCAGGAAGAGAATGGGTTCTGAGTTTGTTTTTGTTTTCTCTTTATAAATCAATCCCTATTTCTAAACAAACTTAGCCTGTAGAAAGATAAGCTCCTTGCTCTTATACCTCATGGCCAAATTTCTTATAGAAATTGACAAATTGACTACTATGGGGTTATTGGAATTGCAACATTGGTCAAAGCTTAGCCACCACTTCTGATGGGAAGTGTTTTTGATCCTTGCCATCTAGATTCGGAACAATTTTTCTTGATCCTCCATAGTACCTTGTATTTGTTCTTTTAATGCAGTTGTATCACATTGTACTGTAAATCCTAACTATTTATCTGTAGTCTCTATTAGGCTATAATTTTCATAAGGGAAAGAAGGGTCTGCCTTATGCTTAGCACAAAATCTGGCACAAAATTTACCAATATTTGTGTATAAAATTAATAATGCCATCCCTGTCTGCTTGACTTTAAGGCAATTGAGAAGGTAACTAAGAAGGAAACAGAAGGAAAAGTCCTGAGTGGTGGGCAGGACATTTAACATCATTATTTACACTGTTAGCTTAAATGTCCCTTGTGAAATACATCTTAACTTCTACAATGAGAGATTTGAACTAGAGATCATTGGCAGCTCTGAATGTCTAATAATAATTTTTCTGTTCCTTACAGTTAATTTGAAAAGGAGGGGCAAAGGCAAGCTAAATGAATGTGCAGTCTTGCAAATGTGCATGGATATATTATTAATGAGAGGAAGGGAGGAGGAAAGGAGCAGGGGAAGCAAAGAGAAGAGAGAGCAGACACAGACTTTGAAATTTGGATTTGGGGCAGGAATTATTTCATATATAGCAATTGAATCAGCTCAGACATGCCAGGTATAATTATTAATCTCACAAAAATCACAGCTGAAATGAAAATAGATCTGAACCAACACCCTACCTCTGATTAAAAAAAAAAAAAGCTTGAATAAAACAATGGGAAAGTTGGGTAGGAGGTAGACTGTGTAGCATATAAGGCTTAATTTGACCACCAGGGGGCAATAGGGTATTTTCTTATTTAAAATATAATGTATCTAAAGGAAAAACTTAATTTAAAATTGTTTTTCAATCAGTCACTTTTATTCAATGCCCACTGTGTGCAGACCCTTGAAAAATATGTTGAGGAAATTCCTTAAGAAATAATGTACACCGTTCATAGGCATTTAAATTGGAATAATTATTAAATCCATCATCAGTTCTATGTTACCTCATTTAAGTCAATGACTCCTAATTCAATTTAAACCAATATGAATGCCTCTTATAACAGCAATCCATAATTTCTTTTTTTTAAATTGAGATATCATTGGCATATAACATTATGTTAGTTCCAGGTGTACAACAATGATTCAATATATGTATAAATTGTGAAATGTTTACCACAATAAATCTAGTTAACATCCATCACCACACACAGTTACAATTTTTTTTCTTCATGAGAACTTTCATGATCTACTCTCTTAGCAACTAAACTATAATTCCTTAAGTGACATTCTACTTTCTTTGTGCAAATGCTCTCTGAATAAATGCCAATAACTAAGGGCTGATTCTCTTCTCCAGTATTCAAACTGCTTCTGCTTCAAATCATAAAAAGGAAAATCTTTGGGGTTTATGTTTTCAGGAAATCATGATCTTTTTCATGTGGAGGAGCACAATCAAAATTTAGACCTGGAAGTAGAAAGAATCATTGAAACCAGCTGTTCTGACCCCCTTTTTTTTCAAATGAAGCAACTGAGAAGAAAAATGTCTTCTCCAAGATCACACTATTTTCTAGCACTGTACTGCCCGGTGTGGTAGCCACTAGCCACACATCATTTTTTGAGTTTAAATCAATTTTAAGAGAATAAAAATTTGTAAAACCATTCCTCAATTTCACTAGCCGTATTTCAAATGCTCAATAGCTCCATATAGCTGATGACTATTGTATTAGGCAGATATGGAACATTTCTATCACTGCAGAGAATTCTTTTGGAGAGCTCTGGATTACAGAAAGAGCTGGAATAAAACCAGGTCTCTTGAGATGATGGGCCAGAGAAATTGAATTAGAAAAGTGTGGGATGAGCAAACACAAAGAAAACTATAGCTTCCAGAAGGAAATAATACAGCAGAGGTGTTAGGCAGATGGAAACTGAAAAGGGTCCATTAATTCTGACATTTAGCAAATCATTTTTCACAGTTCTATACAGTGCCTGCTCACTTCCCAGAATCCTAACGTAACATGATTTTCCAGAGAGGGAAGACAATTGTAACAAAATGAAATTACTGAATTATAAGACATGATAATACATAATTTCAGTTAATCGGCATTGAAACGTACAATTTTAATTTTTGTCGTGTAAACTTTGCAAAATGCTTGTGAAAATATACACTGAAAGAAAGGTAAACTAATAGAGCAACTTATGGGGACAGCCACCACAGCCTGTGTGTCCTTTGCACAGTACTTTATTCATATAAGAAGCTCTAATAGTGACTCTGACAAGAGTATGTCAGTGGGAAATTCCAGAGTAGAATGTAAAAACGAATGGGGAGGAAGTGAGACATCACGTAGAAGCTGTTCTTTTAAGGTGGTAGAGAAAAGAAAGAAAGAACGGTAGCCTATGGAAGACCAGGAGTTTGTTTCCCTGCACTGTCTACTTTAAGATTAACAAATGACCTTCAGACTTGTTCACAAATCTTATGAAACTAAGTGCAAAACTTTCTAGGTTTATGCATATGTACTTTTTTCTGTAAATGGAGTGTGTAGCATATCTACAGTTTAGTCTAATGAGAGAATTTGAGGATAAAGAAAAAGCAGAAAACTGAGCAAAGTCCCTGAGGAAGGAGGTAACAAAAGGAATCAGGAAGAGAGGGGAAAAGTAGATCTTAAGGAAGAGTAAAAAAGTCTCAATTTGGTCATCTTAGGGAAGAAAGGCTGTATATGCAGAGACAGTCTTGAATAATCATATTGAGAAGTCCTGCAAAACTGTTTACAGAGCTTTAAATTTCTTCTTGGTTTCACCTAGGGGTTCTCCAAATATTTTTGCCTCTACACAGAGAAATGTTTCTGTTAAACAATGTATTACATTTCATGGCAAATGTCTAAAAACACTAATTGTAAACTAATTTATCAACAAATACTAATTAAGCACTTAATATAAGCTGATTACACTCGGTACTATGTTTTAATTTCTTACATATGTTTACTTGTACCAAGGCCAGAACTATGCAAAGAAAGACCACATGCAGTATGACTTTAATAATTTATACATTTAGTACACTTGGGAATCTTACCATTCTTTCCTACTCATCTTGCATAATTTATTTTCTGCCTTTCTCTAGCGTGTACAAAATCCTCATTATACTTTACATTAAGTAGCCACAGTTCCTAGGAAGCCTGTCTGCTTACAATGTGATACTATTTCCTTTAACCTCTCTATATTTATTCTATTCTAAAGTAGGTGTCTGGAAATTGCATTCTTGTTGTTATTGTTCTGATTGTTTCTTAATAATCTGTAATAAAAAATCTAATAACAATAAAACATAACATTTATTAAGTAGTAACTGTAAGTCAATGGGCTTTATATACATTGTAGCATTTAATCACCCCAATGACTTTAGACATTGGTACATTATTATTTTGTTTTACAGATAACATATAGGACAGTTCTTGAATCTCCAGAGCTCATACTGAGACACCGTGGTAAGAACAATACATTCACTGACCCCTTGGGTGTTACATTCTGAGAAGAAGATATAAATTAAACAAGTAGTGACATAATTAATCACTAAATTAGAACCCCATAGCTGGGGTAATTAACTTGATCTGGTAGAAGGTAGCAGAGGGTTTCCTAAGGATTTTTAAAATAAACCGTTGAAGGGAAAATAAAGCAAGAGGCAAAATGGCTTGACAAACATTGGAGAAGAATCTGACTCAGAAAGAAGAATGAAACAATAGTTAATTCTTTCAGTTTTCTATAACATGGTTGAAGGAAAAAACAGTTAATTTATTTGCCATTCATGAACATTTCAGAATGTTGGATTTAGATGATTAGGTATTTACCTTAGCTGATGTTTGTTATGCATTAGAAGAGATGGTGTTGGCAAGATATGAACCCTCCTGTACTATTGGTTCATTCAAGATTTGCTTCCTCCGTCACCTGTAATACTGGGGGCATGGGGAGGTCGGGGTCCTGAAGGACAATTACATTCTGTTTCTGGAAGGGATGCAGTTACTTCTGGAAGAGAGTTGCCGGCAGAGGGGATGTTGACTCAAAGTAAAACACACAACTTAAGAGTTGTGAGTTTAAGTTTTATTCAGGGATCTTAGGGAGGACGATAGCCCAGGAGACAACTACTCAGTAGCTCTGAGGAAATTGCTCCCAAGAGGTAGAGAAGAAGCCAGTTTACATATGGTTTTTGGCTAGGGAATACATGCAGTCAAGCACACATTTTGGTAAAAGATTACTGCTAGTCACAAAGAACAGATATCTCAAGTTAATGATTTTAGTGCTTTTTGATGTATGGGAAGATGCAAGAATCTGGGTTCATTAAAATTCTTCCTGAGATATACATCTAACTATCTGTGGGACCTGTTTACCCAAAGCACAGAGTGCCTCATCCTGGTTTTCACCCTGAATTCCTCTCAGGGTGTGTTGTTGGTCAGAGACTGCAGTGGCTAACAACTTAATCCTTGTAGAACCTGGTGGTGAACAACACACTTTGTTTTTCTTTGTTTACAGGGGTTTACAAGATGGAGCCTGCAGGTAGACTTCCTTGAATGTGAGAATGGAGTTTGGAAGGATGTGTAGGTCAATTTCTCAGGCTATCGCTATAAATGCAGTATTCACTTAAGAGAAGAGCCAATTGAATATTGGGTGACTATGTGGAAATTTCTCTCATTTCAGGTGATGTGAAAAGATAGGGATGCCAGCCATCTCTTTGCAGAGTCATCTCTTGAATAGTTGTTTTGTGAAATCTCTCACTCCAAGTCTGTCTTTTCTTCAGATGGGATAAAGGGATAAAGCAGCAGTCAGGGGGAGAGGTGGGACATTATTTATATCTTCATATTGGTATGATGACTTCCTGGGAAATTATGTATTAACTTTATTTTCAATTAATTTTATGTTTTATTAAAGTAAAACATAAACATGGATTAAAAAGTTAAATATTCCTAAAAGGCATGTATCAAAACTCTCTCATTTTCTTGACTTTAGGCAGGCAACCCTTTAAATCATTTTAGCTGTTTCATCTATAATCTTCTTCCAAATTTACAAATAGTATGTGGATACTGCTTTTTTTTTGATTCATCAATTTTAGATATTATGTATCACATTTCTACTATGGGAAATTAGCATTTTCCCTCTCTCTCACGCCCTTGCCCATGCAAACATCCTGCCAATGTTGCTATATGACACTGACTAGACCCACATTGGTTGCTTTGATAATAAGATTCTGCTAAGTCAAGGAGAGTACCATAATCATATTTCCTTATATATATGTGATTTTGTTTTTTCTTGGGTTAATATTTAAATAACTTTTAAATTTTCTTATTTTTTTAACTGTTGACTAAATGTTCTCGTACTCTTCAAATTTTCTGTAGATTACCACATGTACCTCCACCTCCAGTCTGAACTGGTCCTCTTGGGGCCTGCAGTGTATCTCTCATTCTGGCACTTTGTTCTATTTTGAAACCCTGTTTATTAGATCCCAGGCACATTTTTGTATTGTTCTTTCCTTGGAAAAATCACATTTTCCAATAATTTCTTAAGTAAGAATACATTGATGGAAAATAAAGTTTTGAAAACTCCCATGTCTGAAAATTATTTATATACTTTTCTTATATTTACTGATGGCTTAGCTGTGTCTAAAATACTAGATTGGAGTTCATTCTTCTCTAGACATTTGAAACTTACCACCCATTGCCTTCTGGATTCCAATGCAGCAACTGATAAATCCTATATAATTTATAGCCCAATTCTTTGTTGTGTTGTGCTTTTAATCTACAGATTTTATTAGAATTTCACTAGTTTTTCCACCAATGTCACATTTCTGATTCAGGATACAATCCAGAATTCCACATTATACATACTTGTCAAGCCTCCTTGGTCTCTATATTCTATGACAATCCCTTGGTCTTTCTTTGCCTTTAGTGACTTTGACACCTTTGATGAGTATGGACCAGTTATCTTGTAGATTACCCCTCTATTTGAGTTTTGTGTGTTCTCCTGACTAAATTGAATTTATGAATTTGGGGGCAAAATATTGCATGTCTTATTATTGGTGATGTTAATTTTGATCATTTCATTATGTTGGCCTCTGTCAGGATACTCCACTGTAAAGTTGCTAGTTTTTCTTTTGAAATTAATACCTATTTTGTGACTAGATTCTTTGAGAATATGGGAATATCCTGTTTCTCATTATAATAATACTTTATTTCTTATACAGCACTTGGGGATTTATAAACAATTTTTTGAAAAGATAATACAGAGAGTCCTGTATAACTTCCCCCAGCCCCACAAACATACACACACACACAGTTGCCCCTACTATTTACATCTTACATTAGTATGGCACATTTGTTACCATTAATGAACCAATGTTGATATAGTTATTAACTAAAGTCCATAGTTAATCCAAATGTCTTTAGTTTTTAACTTAATGTCCTTTTTTTCTGTTCCAGGATCTCATCCAACTTACCATATTTACGTTTAGTTGTCATATCCTTAGGCTTCTTTTGGATGTGACAGTTTCTTAGACTTTTCCTTGTTTTGATGTCCTAAACAGTTTTGAGGAGTACTGGTCAGGTAAATTGTAGGTTGTTCCTCTATTGGAATTTGTCTGATGTTTTCCTCTTAGTCTGCAGGTATGAGATTTGGGAGGAAGATCACAGAGATAAAGTGCTATTTCCATCAAGTCATTTCAAGAGTGCCTACTATCAGCATGATTTATGACGGTTGATGTTGACCTTGATCACCTGGCTGACGTAGGATTGTCAGGTTTCTACACTGTAAAGTTACTCTTTTTCCCCTTTTCCATACTGTACACTTTGGAAGGAAGAATCTATGTGTAACCCATACTTAAGGGGTAAGGAATAATGCTCCCTCTCCTTCAGTATGGAGAATCTATATAAATTATTTAAAATTCTTCTGCATGGGAGATTTGTCTCTTCTCCCACATTTATTAATTTATTGAATCATCATGAGTATGGACTCATGGATATTTTATACTTTGGGTTATAATCCAGCACTACTTTACTTATTTTGTAGCTCAAATTGTTCCAGCTTCGGTCATTATTGGCTTTCAGTTGGCTCTCATGTCCCTTTGTTTTGACATACCCCCATTACTGTGAAGTTTTTTTGAGCTTCCTTACTTTCTGGCACTGCAAGATGCTCCAGACTCATCTTATATTTTTCCTGCCCCAGACCTACAATCAACCATCTCTCAAAGGAATCCTGGTTGATCTTATTGGAGAATGATATTACACCCAAGATTTGGGCAAAAGGTATGTAACTCAATTTTCTTCAGTCTGGGAGCTTTAAAATCTTATCTTTATCTAAAAATTCTAACATTTCATGGTGATTTTCTTTGTTGAGGACCTATTTCCACTTAAACTGCTTGGCCCTTTCTGGGCCCATTCACTTGGGAGACTTGGGTCCTTCAATTCTGAGAAATTTTCTTGTATTATTTATTTGATGATTTATGCTCACTTGCTCTCTATTCTGTCTTTCTGGAAACTGAAGGTTGGACCTTTGGAATTTAGTCTCTTATTTTATCTTTAATATGCTGTTGTCTCTTTCTTTGTGTATACTGGGTCATTTCCACAATTTTATTATACAAACTCTTCCATCATCATCATCATCATCATCATCATCTATCATAGATTAAGATTCCAAGAGCTCTTTCATATATTGTTCCTTTAAAAGAGTACATCCTATCTTTGTTCCATGGATATATCACTCACTCTTATTTCCCACATTAATTATATTTTCTTTGAATTTTCTTCTGTGCCTTACTCTGTCTCTACCTTCACAAAGTTACTCTGTTCAATAGACATGTTTCAGTTCCTCTCTCCCATGATGAAATCATTCCTCAAATGTCCAGTGATTCTTGTTTAGTGATCACTAAGTAAATAACCAGATACACTATACATTTATACATGTGTTTGAGGGTTGGGGAAGTAAATCTTGTGGACTAGAAGACTTTATTCTAGGATGATCCAGTAATCAGTTAACTATTTTGTTGAAGACATGAATATACCAGTATCAATGGGTCTGTCCTGGGATAGGTCAGATTTTCCAGGAGAAGATCCCAGAATCTCCCTTCTGAAATATAAAATCTGACTACCAGAATACTGGGTGTTGATTAAGGGAAATTACCTGGAGCAAAGGGGAGAGAGTCTCATCATTTAGAATACAAACTTTTATTAAAGGTCTTCTTTTCAGTCTAGCACCTCTCTGTATTCTTCTCTGTGTTTAATAATCCAGATTTCAATACTTTACAATCCAAATCTTCTAGAGAATGTATTTCCTACCATGAGTTGAGGAAGGGGCAGTTAGCAGGGTGGGCTAGATTTAGACCTCTGGTGGCCTACAGATTTTCAGACAACTTCCTGTTTTCAGCACACAACCTAGCCCAGTTGCAAGATAACCAGGTCTCCCTAATTCCTGAGATTTTCCTAACTGCCTGCAGAGATGATTATCTCGACTTTCACCAGTATTACTCTTGATAGGCAAGAAATCTAATGCATTTGAGGAAACAAATTAGAATCTAATACTGTAACTGTTCAAATGGTTGTTCTTCAATCTGAATTTCTTGCCTGGTAATTCTAATTTAGGTGGGGAGAAATGTTTATTGATAAATTTAGTTTTGCTTTTGTAAGTTCTTAAATCTTTAGAAGTTACACATTTTTCTTCTAATTTGCTGTGTGGTGAGGGCATCCAGTCTAATTAGAATGTCAATTGCAGATGCAGACAGGGCATGGCAGAAGTTGCTGATCATCCCCCAATATTCATTCTTACTTTTCTACATTAGTAGAAACCTCAACTTTTGGCTCACAGACTAGACATCAGAATAAACTCGACATTCCCCAGCCTTCCTTGCAGCCAGTTGTGTCTATGGGGTTAAGTTTTGGCCAACATGATATGAACTCAAGAATGTGTAAAGTAAAACTTTTGGATTGTAACCTTTATGGAATGGGCATGAACTCCATTTTCTCTATTCCCTTTTACTGCTATCTGGACTACAAATGTGTTGGTGAGCCATCTTGAATCATGCAAACAATTGTATAACACAGTAGAGATGGCAGATCAACAAAATTGAAAGAGCCTGATTTGGTGATATTTTGTAGCCCTGAACTCCTTATGCCTAGGTTATTAGGTTTGAGAGAAATAGATTTCTGCCATGCTTAAGCTACAATTTTTTTAGCTTTTTGTTACAGCAGTCAAATCCTACTTTTACATATGGCACACATATATTCAACTGTTTCACATGTGGGCACACAAATTATAATGGAACATTCAGATAAATGACAACAAATTGTGATTTTGTATTTTTCTCTGTTTTGTGTTTTATTATTTCACTTGAAAATATTCTGGATTTCTGCCAAGACTGATTAGAAATTACTTGATAGATGAATGTTGGATTCAAAATTGCAAAATGCAATGCATTGTGATCAGGAACATTTTGAACACAAACTCCAGATGTGTCTACGATTTGTCTAATCTGATTCTTGGTACCACAGAAAACTATGAAATAAATATAGGCACAAAAGGGTCCACCTTATACTATATGAATGTGTTTTCCAAATGAGAAGTTTGACATATGGTTCCTTGCTGATTTCCTATATTTAATTTGGCTTTTCACTGATAGTCTTTGTTGACTATGCCTACCTTTGGAATATTTTGGGGAAGAGTCAAACTGGGACATTATGTACATATGCATATATTCCAAGGAATCTGAGAAATTGGAACTGGTTTAGTAATTTATCAACTGATAATTAAAGCTCTAAAAGAATTTTTGTCTACTTTTTTATAGAGGACCTCAATTGACTCTTACCATCTATGGCCTGTTCCTTCAATTCTGAGAATCCTTAAGAATCAAGACATTTATTTGGTTCCTCTGCAACTGTTTAAACAACTTTTTACAGTTTTATTCACTGTCCAAATTCTTATAGTTCTGGAAATTGGGACAGAATTGAAGACTGTGGCAAGGTTTTCTTGGAACAGTTCTAGGTAATTCAAACATATAGTCAGAACCATAAGTAGAATGCTATACAAACAAAAATAATGATAAGAAACTGATTTTGGCTTTGCAGCACTGTCTTTTTTTTTCTGGCTGCATTGTTCTTCGTTGCTGCTCATGGGCTTTCTCTAGTGCGGCAAGTGGGGGCTTCTCTTCTTTGCGGTGCACAGGGTTCTCATTGCGGTGGCTTCTCTTGTTGCAGAGCATGGGCTCTAGGCTCACAGGCTTCAGTAGTTGCAGCACACGGGCTCAGTAGTTACAGCACGTGGGCTCTAGGGCATGTGAGCTTCAGTAGTTGTGGTGTGCAGGCTCAGTAGTTGTGGCTCACGGGCTCTAGAGCACAGGCTCAGTAGTTGTGGAGCACAGGCTTAGTTGCTCCATGGCATGTGGGATCTTCCCAGACCAGGGATCAAACCCGTGTCCCCTGCATTGGCAGGTGGGTTCTTAACCACTGCACCACCAGGGAAGTCCCTGAAGTACTGTTTTGATGTAGGTAGGTGAGGATGATAAAAACTGAAAAGAAAGTATTATTGATGGAATGTTCGTGTCCTCCTCCAAAAAAAAAAAAAATCATATGTTGAAACTCTACTCCCCAATGTGATAGCATTAGGAGACAAGGCCTTTGGGAAGTGATTAGGATTAGATGAGGTCTTAAGGGTGGAGCCCTCATGAATGGGTTTAGTGACTTTATAAGAATCATAAGAGACTTTTCTTCTTCTCTCAGTTCTTCACCATGGGAGGATACAATGATAAACCTGCAATCTGCAATCCAGAAGAGGGCTCTCACCACAACCTGACTATGCTGTCACCTTCCAGCCGCCAAAATTGTGAGAAATAATTTTCTGTTATTTATAAGCTGCCAAGTTTCTGTTATTTATAAGCCACCAGTTAGCAGCCCTAACTGACTAAGACAAAAAGGATCATAAGCATTTGCTTGTGATATTATACATGACATGTGGAAAGTTAACTAGCATTTGCTAAAGAAGATACGGTCTTTTTAAAAAAATTTTTTTCCTTGTGATGAGAACTCTTAGGATTTATTCTTTTTTAAAATTTATTTATTTATTTAGTTTTGGCTGTGTTGGGTCTTCATTGCTGTGCGTGGGCTTTCTCTAGTTGGAGCGAGCAGGGGCTACTCTTTGTTGCATTATGCGGACTTCACTGCAGTGGCTTCTCTTGTTGCAGAACGTGGGCTCTAGGTGCACGGGCTTCAGTAGTTGTGGCACGCGGGCTCAGTAGTTGTGGCTTACGGGCTCCAGAGCGCAGGCTCAGTAGTTGTGGCGCACGGGCTTAGTTCCTCCACAGCATGTGGGATCTTCCTGGACCAGGGCTCGAACCTGTGTCCCCTGCATTAGCAGGCGGATTCTCAACCACTGCACCACCAGGGACATCCCAATATGAAGTCTTAAAAATCATAAAATTCAAGTGATTCAGAAACATGTTTCTACAATACATTTTATTTTATATTCATCCTTAAAAATATCTAGGCCTGGATTTTGACAACAATCCCACACCAATGTCTATTTCTTAGTATTGTAGAATAAGGTTATAGTTTTTTGGTTGTTTCTTGTTTTGTTTTAATGCTGAGTGTTTTATTTCGCTGAGTGCCTTGGCATTCCCTATAGACAAAATTGGACTTTCTTATTTGTACCACTTCTTTTCAGACAGACCTGTGCTTTGTATCAAGATTCTGCAGCCAGAGGAAATTTTCACATCTGTGTATACAGAAGCATTAAAGTATATAAGTATCATAGATGAAGCAGAATAAAAGCAGATCAACAAACAATTTTCATGTTCTTCATATTACATGTGCCCTATGATCTGTTTCTTTTTTTTTTTAGAAGATGTTGGGGGTAGGAGTTAATTAATTAATTAATTTATTTTTGCTGTGTTGGGTCTTCGTTTCTGTGCGAGGGCTTTCTCTAGTTGTGGCAAGCGGGGTCCACTCTTCATCGCGGTGCGCGGGCCTCACTATTGCGGCCTATCTTGTTGCGGAACACAGGCTCCAGACGCGCAGGCTCAGTAGTTGTGGCTCATGGGCCTAGTTGCTCCGCGGCATGTGGGATCCTCCCAGACCAGGGCTCGAACCCGTGTCCCCTGCATTGGCAGGCAGATTCTCAACCACTGCGCCACCAGGGAAGCCCCCTATGATCTGTTTCTATGGTGAATCACCACATTCTTCCAAGAAGCACACGTGGACTGGGGGCATGCTTGGTGTTCATTCCTTTAACAAATTTACTGGGTATCTACTATATTACAACCTCTGTTCTAAGCACCTTATAACAGGGGATAAACAAGTCTCCCTTGTCATGTAGCATGCATTCTGGTGGTACAAGACAGAAAACAAAAAAAAACACACCAACTGACGTTTAGCAGGTCAGATAAACGTTACAGAGAAAAACAAGCAGTTGCTAGCTATGACAAGATTCAAAATGTGAGTGTGGGAATTAGTAGCTGAGGTAGAGTGGAAAAAAATCGTCTATTAGGGAGGAAAGTAGAAACTAGGCTACTGAAATGGTTATTGGTACCAAATGAATGAGAAAGTTGTTAAGAGTAGAAAGTTGTAAGAGTCCAGATGGAAGGGAAGACTGTCGACCAGAAAATAAATCCTTAATAAATAAGAATATTTATAAAGTCAGAAGATGAATGCTAGACCGGTAGAAGGAAAGGATGATACAGCTAGTGGACATACGTTCAAAGGAAGGTATGTTTTT
Source organism: Neophocaena asiaeorientalis asiaeorientalis (assembly GCF_003031525.2). Lineage (NCBI taxonomy): Eukaryota > Metazoa > Chordata > Mammalia > Artiodactyla > Phocoenidae > Neophocaena > Neophocaena asiaeorientalis. The sequence continues at coordinate 554,939 of NW_020185336.1, forward strand.
GATTTGTTTGTATTTTGGGAGAATTGTTTTAAGGTTTTACTGACCTCGGATGTGGTGATATGGAGTCAGAATCAAAACACCAGACCCGTCCACACACCTGACACTGATATATTTGAGGTTAGAAATAAACAACTTCTACTTAAGCAGGCTGCAAGGGAAATAATTCCTCCAGGGGCTTATCTGGTTCAAGTGTAGTGTGATAGAAAAAGTTTCTCTTGACGAGGTAGGGCAAGCAGGTCTAGAGCTTCTGCCTCCTGGGTACATACTTAGGAAACACAGCTTAAAATATATGGTTATAAGGTTCTTAAGGCAGAAGCATGGAAAACAAACAGCAAGTGACCCCTCTTACCCATACACTTCCCCAGCCGGGCAACCCAAAAGGGTCTCATAAGCTCTTATTAGGATCATAATAATTGCTAAAATTTGTCAGATTAATTTAGTAATATTATCTAATAGTAGTGACAAAATATTTGCTCCAGAATAAAAACAACAAAAAATTATTGTCCAACTCAGAAGTTTAATCCAATATCATTGGTTTCCCTTCCATTTACCACTTGTTTCTATTTTTGGTTTGCACAATGTCTTGGGATTAGTTGCCTGTTATAGTTGTTCATTATACAAAGCAGAATTTCTCTTTATTTATGTCAGATATCTTATTTAAACTTTAAAATATTTGATATTTTTAAGTTTGTTAACTTTATATTATGTTATTTCTATTATGTTTGTACAGAAAGATGCATAGAATTTTACTGGGTATGAAGGAATGCTCCAAGAAAAGTCCTATGCAATAGACAATCCACTTGTAGGGTTACCTCAAAGTGTGAGCAAGAGAAGCTGGAAATCCACACATTGTCTATTAAAAATAGATCAAGGAGGGGCTTCTCTGGTAGCGCAGTAGTTAAGAGTCTGCTGGCCAATGCAGGGGACACAGGTTCGAGCCCTGGTCTGGGAAGATCCCACATGCTGCGGAGTAACTAAGCCCGTTACTCCGCAGCTACTGAGCCTGCTCTCTAGAGCCTGTGAGCCACAACTACTGAGCCTGCGTGCCACAGCTACTGAAGCCTGTGCGCCTAGAGCCCATGCTCCGCAACAAAGAGAAGCCACCACAATGAGAAGCCCGTGCACCACAACAAAGAGTAGCCCCCGCTTGCCGCAACTAGAGAAAGCCCACGCACAGCAATGAAGACACAGCACAGCCAAAAATAAAAATAAATAAATAAATTTATTTTAAAAACTAGATCAAGTGGATGTTTGACTACAAAATAACGATTATTAATTTTTAGGTATGATAATTGAATTGGGTTGTATTTTTTAGAAGTTCTTATCATTCAGAGACATATATGCTGATTTTTCTTTTGGATAAAATGATATGATATCTGAACTAGTTTTAAGTTAACCCAAGGTGAGAGGATGGGTATAGACAAAATAAAATTGGCTACATGTTGACAATAGTTGAGGCTGAGTGATGAGTACATAGGAGTTTATTATAGTTTCTTTGTATTTTTGTATATATTTGAAATTTTTCATAACAAATGTTATGATTTAAACAAACAAACAAAATACATGTAACAAGACCTTTTCTGTGAATCATGGATGAAACATGCTGTTTCTGACATGGTTTGCACAGAACTAATGTTAACTTAGTTCTACTTTATTCTTCTGTCCGATGCCTTGGAATGTAAAATTTGAGCCTTTTATAAATATACATGATTTCTTTTCCCTTTTCCTCATTTTTATTGTCTTTCTGACATGTGTTGTAGGGATCCTTTTTTTTTTTTTTTTGCGGTGCGCGGGCCTCTCACTGTTGTGGTCTCTCCCGTTGCGGAGCACAGGCTCCGGACGCGCAGGCTCAGCAGCCATGGCTCACGGGCCCAGCCGCTCCGCGGCATGTGGGATCTTCCCGGACCGGGGCACGAACCCGTCCGTGTCCCCTGCATCGGCAGGCAGACTCTCAACCACTGCGCCACCAGGGAAGCCCAGGGATCCTTATTTTTGAACAGAATCGGATTATAAAATGAATGTTCTATGATGTAACAAAATTTTCCAAACTCCCTTTGGGAAAGAAGGTCAAACACTTCCTTCTTTCACCCCCAAACCACCCTGTCGTGCACTAGTTTTCCAAGATATGCATAACTGTTCCTCTGTCTTTGTGTCTCAAATCGCCAGAGTGGGAAAGAAATCCCGAGTGAGAAGGTATAGTGGCTCCAATCCATTCTTTCCTAAACATCTGCACCCCCCCACACACACACACCCACACGCACCTACAGCACTGTCCAGATTTGAATGCTGCAGGCTAATAATTGCCTCTCACGGCCTCCATGGGGGCAACTAGGCAAGGAGGGAGAGCGAGCTCCTAGACCTAAAGACCTGAGTTTGCTGCCTTCTTCTCTTCCTCTCCCGCTCCTGTCCCTCCTGTTTACGACTCTTCCCCCACCCCCAGCTGCATCCCATCTGCATCCCCGCTCTTCCTCTATTCTCCATTCCTTCCCGCTCCTGCAGTCCTCTCCCCGCTCCCCTCCTCCCCCATCCCGCTCCTCTCGCCCCCCTCCCTTCCCAGGCAGCTAGTAGAGGGACACCGCAGCCGCCGCTGTCTCTGTCAACATCACCCCGCCCACGCCCGGTCTGGAGGCCGAAGTCGCGCACCATCCTGGGGAGGAGGGCGGGGGACAGGGTGGCGTGGCTGGGAGAGGGGAGGGAGGAGTGAGAAGGACTCAGAAACAGCTTCCAGGCGGCGGGCGGAGCTCCACTGCGCACCTGGGCAGGAGGGGTCTTTGGGTCAGCGGCTGAGCAGCCGCCCCAGAAACTCTTTCCAGCCGACAATTCGGTGGGGTCCGTTTACTGCTGAGCTGTCGTGGCCTGGGTGGCATCCGCTGGTGAGGGCCGACGCCAGCCTAGCAACACCTGCTGAGCAACGAGAGCTCAGGAGACCAGAGATCCTGGAGGAAAGAGAAGCCCAGGAGGAGAAAGGGGCTGCAAGGAAGCCCAGCTTCGCTTTAGGTGCTGGTGGAGACCCGTCACATGGTAGCAAGTAAGTGCCTTTTTCTTGCTGAGTGCCCAGTCCTGGGATGGTGATAGCTGTCATCTGCTGCCAGCCTTTCCCACCCACCCTGCCTGCCTCACCCCATACACACCCTTAGGGTCCCCAGTAGGAGATTCTGGACTTGAATTAAGAGAGCTACTTCAAGAGCAGCAACTGTCTGTGAATGTTTGCTCTGCACTGTATGTATGTGTGGTCAGTTTTCTCATCCCACCAGGTAAGCTTGTGAAAGCAAGATGCTCTGTTAGTGTAAAATTTCTAAAAACTCTATATGGCAATGACTTTTAGGTTACATGACACAATGATAGAACAGAAGGAATAAAAGCTTATGCGAGATGGAGTATACTTCTTCTAAGGAATCTTACCTTCTACGCCAAGTAACTTAGTGATTTCAAGATTGATGCTTTTCATGTAAGAATCAACAGATAAAATTAGCGGCACAGATGTGATGGGAAATGGTGTGCCAGTTTAAACAGTTGGGCATTTTGGTATTGTTTGGATCAACAGGTTTTTGGTTTTGTTTTTCCATTGTTTAGTTCTGTAATATGCATACCTTCTGAAGGTTTTCTTTTAAAAGTGATCATTGTGACTGTAGTTATATGTTGCTTCCAATATTTAGGATATCGGTCTAAGAAGGACAAATGATGAACACATGTGGAATGACACACTGATGGGTTCCTTTCATTAATGGAAATGATGGAGTCAAGTTTGGATATTGGCCAGAAAAATCTCTTGAAATGAAGAGGAGTTTGGGTGGTGCTTTTTGTGGATATTTTTTTCCTGGCTATTGGGTACTCTATAGCAAAATATAAGGAAGCTAGGCCCTATGATAAACAGAGTCCTGAGCACCATACCTGCTATAACCAGCCCTAATTAAAGTTTCTATAATCCAGCCTCTAGTTTTACAAGTAAAGAAGATAAGGACCACGAGGAATAATTTGATGATGGTACCTGGCTAATCAATGATGAGCTGGAATTCCAATGAAGAAAACTTTGAATTTTATATGATAAAATGATTTCTGTTTTTGTGAAATTGCAGTTATTGAACTTTTGATTAAGCTTTATTTTTCTTATCTGTAAATGACATAAAAAACTTACAGATCCTGACAAGGACCAAATGACAGAGATTACATGAAGGGTTTTGTAAAGGTAATACCATGGGTAACTATTGCTTATATAAGGAATTGTTCTGTATTTTTATCCACTTCACTCTCTAGCTCTCATTTAAAGTCCACTTCATTATAAGAATAAAAGAGGTTTTGACAGACCTCACTAGAATGCACTAGAGGAAGTGAAATTCAAATCCATGTCATGATCTACTGCCACCAGTACAATTTAAAGTATATTCTAACCTGTGAGCCTCCATCCTCACAAAATTGTGTACTTTGGTTAACAATTCATATTTAAACCTTTTGAATATTCTCATAATATACTTTACTCTTTCTCTTTTTAGTTTTAAATTTTATTTTAGGTATATGCTCTTACTTCCTTGGGATGAAACCATCAGTATATTGGATATTGCTGAATTTATTTGATCCACTAATTAACATAGGAGAAATCAAAGTTTAGGCATAAATATGCTACTCTTGTCTTCTGGGATTTATTAAAATTCTGCACTGAGAGGAGAGGTACTGTGAGGTCCCTTTTTACCATCAATGTGTTTAAAGCAATAAGAGAAGAACCTAAAATTGGATGTAGGCTCAGGAAAAGGAACCAACAGATTCCAAAGGACATGATACACATGTTGCTGTGTGTCAGTCTCTACTGCAGAGGGGGCCGAAGAGCTAAGCACCTAGGAACTGGGCATTCTGTCTCACAGCCTCCTGTGGGAAAGGCTCTGGGAGGGTAGTTGATTTACACTCCCACTAATTTTGCACAGGTAGGATGAATACAGGTCTAAAGCACACTGAAAATGGAAACAACAGTATTGTGCTCAATCCCTCACTTAGGGAAGAAGTATCCCAATATGCCCCAGGCCTAGATCTCATTATGACAGTATCTGTAACACAACTGGGGTATTCAGAGACTGACCCACAACCCTAAACTTACCACCATAGACTCTTTCTTGAAAGCTTATGGTAGAGGCATTAGCATAAGAGAGACAGTCTTGATACCTGGAAGTCTGGTCCCATTATTTCTACTAACCCATATCGCGACTGGTCCATTGTAAGAGGACATCTGTAAACTCTGCCCACCCTGACTAGCTATCAGCAATGCACAGTCACCCACCACCATATGACACTAACTTGTATGGACAGATCTCATTTTTCCCTGAGTTGGTCCCCTTCTTTTCTATTAATGTGGGCTAACCAAGGCCATGCAAGCAAGGTCTCACCTCTGCAACACTGAAAAAGGAAACCTTTAAGGCTGAAGAGAAAGTTTTCATTGGAGAGCTTCTAGGGATGTTTCTTCAGCTCCTCTGTATCTCTTTGCCCAGCTGGGATCATGATTTCCATGTGTTTGTTCATTTATTGTTATTTATAAGCCAGGCTTATTCTGGTCATGCGCTATGCTGATAGGGGAACCCCCGTGTCTGGCTAACAGGTATCCCTATTGTATACACAGAATTTCTGACTGGATTGACTCAGCTTTTGCTGACTGAGGATAGCCAACTTTGTTGACAGTTTTGATTGTGGTGACAGCCAGGTGCCAGACTGACTGTATCAGCATCAAACAGGAGCTTGACGAAAATGTTGAAGCCCCACCCAAGGAAATTCTGATTTTAAAAGTCAGAGATTAGTCCAGGGCACTTGGTTTTAAACTGGAACGTAAGAAGATGCTGATTTGAGGGCCATAGTCCCTGGTTGAATATATAGTGTTGAATGGAATATTCCTTCCCTTCTGCTTTAAATGCCAGAGTGAGTCTCCCCATCCACCAGCTTCTCATTCTCTGAGTTCTCCCAGAGGCTGCATGGTCTAAGAACCTAATTATAGGCTATAATTTTGGCACTGGTCCATATCCTGCCTCACCCTAATATGTTTAAAGGCTCCTCTCTAGTTGCTCTTACTCTCCAATTTGAGAAAAACCTGGTATCTGTGTATTTAGTTCCACATTTGAAAAGCTAGAGTAGTTTTGGGGGTAGTACAAGTAGATCCTGGAAAAACAGACCAACTGTTTAGATGATCGGGAGCAGAGGTAAATAGCCAATTCTAAGAGGCGTCTAGGGTTCCAGTGAATATGCCAGTCCCGGAATTTTTTTTAAATTTAGCATTCCACAGATTCAGTGTCATCTAAAGCCATAGGCCAGAAGGTCTCAGGATTGCTGATGAACATAGAAGTTACATGCATAACAAGCTCCCTTTTGTGTTACTCTAGCAGAGGCAAGAATACATTCCTCTGTCTTGAGCTCTTAAGTGGCTTCTGGCCAGATTCCTCTGGTCAAGGGTCTGACTGACTTGGGTCACAAGAATAGTTAGTTCTGGAAAGATTCTGGCCTTTCCCCAACATGCTTATTTTGGTGGGCTGGACAGGCACAGCTTGGAAGTTATTATCATATCCATAGAAACAAGGGACCCTGCTTCTGAACCATGAGGTTGCCATAGGGAAGCTCAAGGGGGCATACTTAAAACCCAGGCAACTTTCCTTCATGTTCTAGAAGCCTTCTCTGCCTCCATTGCCAGTCATAATGGTTCACCCTAGTGAGACTCCATCTCCCATAGACTTACCGTCCTGCATCTTGTCAAGGCATTCAAACATGCACTGACCTTTCCTTGGGCTCATTCTTCGAAATGAATGTGAAAAGAGACCAGGTGCTAAGACTTTGTCACGTGACACTCTTGTCCAGATTTCTTCTCCTCAGTATAAGTCGTACTACTCTGTATGTGACATGAACTCCTCCCCCTAGAAATATGACACAAAGACCTCAGATCCTGATTATGTTAATGAACCATCACTAGAATTTGAGTTTACGAGATTTGGGGGGAGTTCAGTTCTCAAAGGATAACTTTTTACTTGGGGAGAGATAGCACCTGTCCCTTTGGATTTTTGCTGATACTTGTTTATTTCGAAGGCTGCTTTCTGAGTTTTTGAATATAGAAGAATGCCTGGAATAAAAAAATTATTAAGGAATAAAATCAAAGTAAAATGGCAATGCATGCTTATGTTTTTGAGAAAATTATTAATTTACAGTTTTCTTCTGCAGAATGACATATTCTAGGAACATGTTGGCTGAAATTGTCACAGTGAGGGAGTTGAGTCCAGAATTAAGTGGATATATAGAAGCCAAAATTGGCTGACCTGGTTGCAGAACACAGCTGCAGGCAGAATCCAGGTCCAGGGACAAAGGAGAAAAAGTCAATTAAGCCAGGTGAGATAAACTGCATACCAGAGAGAAGTAAAAGTGTAGGAGTCAGATAATCAAAGCTAAACAGGAAGTAAGCAGCTGAAGTGAAAAAATAATCCAGAAGCAGAAAACCAGGTAGGTTGAAGTCAAGGGGAACAGACACTGCAAAATTCCAGGTGGATTGGCATTATTCTGGTCAATCTGTCCTTTATTCCCAAGCCTTCAGTATGTAAATTTTCTATTTTTGGATTTTAGTAATACAGATACGTGGTAAATTATGTTCAAGTAGTATAGAAATACTAACCAGAAAGCAACAGAGTCCTCTGACACCTTTTCAGTCCCTCTGTCTAGATATAGCAGTTTACTTCCTTTCAGAGGGAAAACGCCATGCATGTGCTAGCATATAGGCCACTGTGTGTATAATCCTCATAAAACATTTTATTCAAAGCCACTCTTTGAATGCAGTGCAAGCTGTTCTCAACATTTTGTTTTTCACTAAATAATTTATTTGGAGAATCATTCCATATGAACACAGAACTCAAACTTTAGCAAAATATTCATAGGGCAGTTTAATTGCAGGGTGAAAGAGTTCATGCAACTTTATTTTAGGAAGTATTGCCAAAGCAGTCCTTCAGAAAAAATGCATTTATTTACATTCTTTCCTGAACTATGAGAGAGGGCCCATTACTTCCATATCCTAGCCTGCCAAAGACTGCATCCATTGAGAAGAGTCTGAAGTATGTCTCTAGAGATTTACTGTTAAGATTATTGGTTGTTTTAATCTTATTTATACCTTTCAAAATTTCGTGAGACATCTTTCCTTATGCTTCCTAAAAGAAAATGATAATATTTTTGTATCCTTCATAAGAAAAAAGCAATATATATAATATCATTTGAGTTCTAAACCCTGGAGAAGAAAAAATTATAGAGAACTCTTGGTGAAAAGGCTTTGCATCAGAGAATTTAGCTGTGAGTCATTACAGAATTGGGTAAGATGAAATATAAGCCATAATATATCTATGTAGTGCAGTCAAGAGGCTCCAATGAACAAAAATATAATCTAAATTGGTTACTTCACTAAAGCAGGTATGGTTCCTACATTCTCAACGATATAGATTCCAGTTAATCATCACATTAGCTCTGTCTCTGTCAGTTATGCATGCAGTACCTTCTAGTCTCCAAATGTTTATCAGCCTTGTTATTACTATCATTACTTTTTTTTTTTTGCAATTATCTGAATGTAATTGGTACAAGAGGCTTGTTGCATTGTCCATGTCCGATAGAGAGTATAATTGTTTCAAAATAGCTTGGAAACTAAGTAAGAAGTCATTTTACCCTTTATTTCCTATTTCCTGTCAGAGTGAAATTGACATTTGCTAAGTTATCCTTACCCTATGGATCTACTGTCCTAATTTTTGTTTCATTTTTCTTAACTTATATTGTCTTGCTCTATGGCCTACACCTTTGTATACTACCCCAAACCTTTTGGTAAATGTATTAAGAGAATAAATATTTATTATCTGTTATAATAAGTGAACATTTCATAATTCTCTTTGGCAAAGCTACACTAGCATCTGTTTCTCACATCTAAGATCAACTCCAGCTTCCCAGAATGCATATAGGTTGATTATTTAGATGCTGTAGTTTTAATTCCCTAAGGTGGGAAAAATGAAAGTGAGAAGGCGATGACTGCTCTGGGGAGTCACCTCCTACATGTGCAGAATCTATCTGCACAGTTTGACTGCATTACTGGCAGGCTGTGCTCTAGGAATCAAACTGAGGGACAAGGGAAGCAATAAGGAATGGGAGAAGGAGGGAGAGGAAAAACATCGACTTCCGGCATCCCCTTTCTTCCCTGACCTTCTTCATCTCTAAGAAATACAGCTGCAGTTGCTGATAGAGAATGCTATCTATACACACAGCCTCTTCCCGGAAACTAAACTACAGAGAGGCCGAGCACTGGCCCACTGATTGAGTGGCTGTGTCATTCATCATCTAACACAGAGGTTTTTGAAAAGGAAAGAGAATGCCGTTAATAATTAATTCTCAGCAACAGGCATAAACCCAAACTGTCCCCCAGAATGCTGTGACTTATGGTCATGCTACTTAACTATGAGATTGAGTGGGTTGGAAACAAAAGGAAAGAGTGGAAGGAAAAAGCTAGATTCATTATCTTGAGGGAACTGGGAGCAACAGGATAAGGTGGATATCCCAGTTGCATTTTTCATTTCAAACTTTAGACCTGTTTTGCACCAGAACCTCTGTGGCAGAATGGCAACATCTGGTAAGGTCAAGGCACCCACGGAATAAGGAAAATTGTAGAGCTGAGGGAGATAAGGTGCCCAGAGAGGTGAAAAGAATGTGATCTTTTGGAGAAGTGATATTCTAAAGCGAGTATTTGCAATTCTGGTATAAGCTTCGTCTCTCATACTTAGGATATCAGATAAGAGAAACAACGAAAGAAAATGTAATGATGTCTCTGCTTGCTTTTTGAAGGTGGTTGAATGAAACATGGCTATCAGCCAAAGGAATCTTTCTGTCTAGCAGGCTGCATTAGATTTATCCCAAGGGACCCCAGCCCAAGATACTCTGAAATTGTCTGTCTGGGTTGGGCTGCCAACTCCTAGATATTCAACATTAGCGCCAGGAGATTTCTAACATGCAGTCAAGAGCTGGTATAATTCAAATCAGTTGTACTGAGAGGGTTTTCTTTCCCTACAACTCTCAGTACCAGGATATTGATCAGGGGGCCACACCCTCTTCCCTTCTCCCTCCTCTCAGAGGCCCCAGGATTCATAAACTGCAGATTTGACACTATCATATCTAGTCAGCTGCCCAAGGTCTAGTACAATGTCGAAGGTTTTGTGCCTATCTCAAGCTAACCCAGAGCCAGAGTAGGTGCTAATGGTTGGTCTTTTATGACAACTGGTTCAGAGCTCTTCCATCTGACTGCAGATTTAGGAAATGGTTTGTGGTTCTATGAGCTTAGCTCCACTGCTCAGAAGCTGGGCAACAGTGAAGATCTGAGAAAATTCACAGTCTCTCTGCAGATTAAGAGGATGCTTAAGGAGGTCACCTCTTTGTGAAGAATGGTCCCCAAGAGCTCCAAGGTATAGTTCCAGTTCTGGATTTTTTAAACAGATGTTGAGATCAGGTCTTACATCTCAGGGGAACCAGTTGCATCAAGGACATTAGGACTGAAGATAACTTGTAGAATCACGTTGCGTGACAGAGCCCCTTTGCATTCCTCTGGGAAGTAGCAAAGAGTACTTTTCTTTCACTTGTTAACCCCAAATGAGGCCACTGGCCAGAAATTTTTGGCCAAGGATCTGACAGATTCTTGGGTTCACGAGAAATACAATTCTAGGAAGACCCTGGCTCCTTTAAAACTTGTTTATTTTTTTTCAGAGTAACAGGGATAATTCAGAAATCCTAGAGGCCAATTTCACAAAGCAGTAGAAGTTTTGAGAACATCTAGAGAAACTGGGAACATTGAGAGGTTTGGAATGTTGAGTTAGACCACTTTCCCAGACTCACCAGTAGGGAATCAACACATTTGTTGTCTTAGAATATTCAAGTAGGACTATTTAAGGCAGAATCAGCTTTACCTTTTGTGTTCCTGGCAACCTGGCTTTCTACTGTCTTTATCACTGTCATAGCGGCATTTGTTAGTCAGGTGGGAGACCCTCATTGGGATCCTATCCCCAGTGATCTGCATCCCTTCCTAATATTTCAACTGCCACTAAGCTTCCTGTTCATTGTTCTTAGAAAATTTGCAATCAGATGCAGATAGACTTTGTTATCTGACACTGGTTATGATCTTCTAATCCTATTGTGTATGTTGACTGTGTCATTCTGAATCTTAATGTCCTGACTGCTCCCTCCCTCAAGAAGAGGAGGGAAAATCTGACTAACACTGTAGAATCCAGGCCCACCAGTGTTGGAAATGATTTTAATTTCAGTCTCTGTTGATCTTGAAACTTAATAATTTTCAGAGATGACCAAGATAACTTGGTTCTTATTTGTTTACAAGTCTGTCTCCCATTGTCCTTAAATCCAGTGACTATATTTTATTACTATTTCCAGCACTGATACCTAGCACGGTGCTTGACACTTAATATATGCTCCACAAATGATTGCTAAATAAATGAATGTCCAAAGCAAAAACGATGGTTAAACTTATGGCCCTATATTATATATCAAACTGCAATATTTATATATATTTTAAAAATATATCTGAAATTAAAATGCTAAAATATAGAATTATAAATAATAATAAGTGTATATGATTATAAATATATTTTTGAGAAACTTATTTTATAACCACTTTCTGCAAGATAGCATATTCCAGTAATGTGTTCCAAGGGGTCTCAGATGGGTTTTAGGACATCTCAGGAAGGATAGAGTTGAGCAATCAGGAAATCTGAAGCCACCAGAAAGTCCAGAACTGGGACCCAAAGTAGGTCAATCCTAAGTTAGTCACACATAGTGAGGAGCGTTAGCCAAAACTGGCTAAACCCTGGGCAGAATACAATTGCAGAAAATGTAAAGACAAGAGCCCAAAATCAAAAGTCATTTAAGTCAGAAAGAGTAAAACAATCTCAGGGGCAAGAAAAAGAGTTGGAATAAAGAAAATGTTAGCACACTGGAGTAAAGAGATGCAAATACAAGAAGAATCCAAGAATATATATTAGTTATGTAGTAAATGGAGTGAAGCCTGAGCCAGTTTTTGGAGGCTAGAACGTATATACCCACAGGAGTACGATGGCTGTTTTCATCAGATGTTTGATCTGTCCCGATAGCTGCCTTTCAATCAGTCCTCCCACGTAGAAATATTTCTACCTGTGGGACTTTAAATGGTCAGGCGATAAATGTGACTTGTTTTGGATTATACTTATAATATAAAGAAATATCATCAGCTTCTTCTAAACCTGACAGGAATCTTGGAATCTAAGAGAAGTACATTCTGCCTATTAACCCGGGAGTCATTATTCATCAACCTCAACCCTTTAAGATATATCTCAGGACAAGAAAATAATGGTTGATTATTTTTTTTCATTGAAGGTCTTGGACTGCCACTCATGGCCTATTATTATGGTGTTTACACTTAGCAAGTTAGAGGCAGTTGTTAGAAGAAGAAGCAGATAGAAGCAAGAAACTTGAAAGCAGTAAAAATAAAATCTAAAAATCTGATGATATCATGGACATTTTACAAATGTGACAATCAACAAAAGCTTCTCAAGGGGGAAACTCTGTATAGATCCCTTTGTGGAATGAACTTGCACTTTGGCTCAGAAGGTGCCTGTGTCCTGCAATGCCTGTCCAGGACTCCTGTGCCCATGAGAAAACTATGCCAGGCATTTTCTCAAAGCATCAGGCCTCTGCATGCTCTTCTCAGCAAGTTTCATGGCAATCACTGCAATCTTTACCAAGTATCTCTGATATGACATTGTAAATTATAAGGAATCAATATACTGGGTACATGTAAAAATTTTTTTTTCCTGGGAATCAAGATGGATGTGTGGGACAAAATTGAGGCAATGCAAAGGTGGGTTTCATTGTAATTATTGCAGTAATGATTTTAATATTATTCAATTTCAATAAACTATCCTGTTTTAGATAGTGGAAAATAAATAAATAAATAAAAGTCTGGGGCTTCCCTGGTGGCGCAGTTGTTGAGAGTCCGCCTGCCGATGCAGGGGACACGGGTTCGTGCCCCGGTCCGGGAAGACCCCACATGCCGCGGAGCAGCTGGGCCCGTGAGCCATGGCCGCTGAGCCTGCGCGTCCGGAGCCTGTGCTCCGCAACGGGAGAGGCCACAACAGTGAGAGGCCCGCGTACCGCAAAAAAACAAAAACAAAAACAAAAGTCTGATGATAACCGCGATACAAATAAATAAAGCAGAAGAAAATGTAAAAAGCAGAACTCTTTGAGTTTTAAAAATTATTTAAGGGTCTTCCCTGGTGGCGCAGTGGTTGAGTCCACCTGCAGATGCAGGGGACACAGGTTCACACTCCGGTCCGGGAAGATCCCACATGCTGCGGAGCGGCTGTGCTCGTGAACCATGGCCTCTGAGCCTGCGCGTCCGGGAGAGGCCACAACAGTGAGAGGCCCGCGTACCGCAAAAAAAAAAAAAAAAAAAAAAGTATTTAAGTATGTCACAGTATTGCAGCTGATTATTGTAATTGAATATTACTTTGACTTATCAGTAAGAAATTAAATTATATTTTGCATATTCCCGTTATAAATTCCGAGAAATAAGGCAGTAATTTTAATTAAAAAGATTGTTAAACAAAAAAGTATTATGCTTTAAAGGATTAAAAATAACAACTAGTACTTACTGAGTGTGTAATACCTGGCAAGCACTGTTCTAGGTGCTTTATATTTATTAACTCATTCAGTGCTCATATTACCCTATGAAGTAAGTACTCTTATTCTCATTTTACAGTTGAGGAAAATGAGGCATGGAGAGGTTAAGTGCCTTGCTCAAGGTCACAGTTACAAAGTTCTAAAGCCCAGATTTGAATTCCGACAAGAGCTCCAAAACCAAACTTTTTTTTCAAATATTTATTATAAAATATTTCAAACATGTAGAAAAATTGACAGAACTGTACAATAGACACCCATACATTCAACACCTAGAATCTTCAATTGTAATTTTATAATATTTACTTTATCACATGTCTGTCTATGCATTACTCAAACCATCAATTAATTCTTCTTATTTTTTGATGCCTTTCAAAATAAGTTGCAAATACCATTAGGCCTCACCCATAAACACTTAATAGTTCATATAGTTAACTAGAATTCAGTATTTGTTTATGGGCTTTTTAAAGGTAAAGCCAAGTAAAATCCACAAACCTTAAGGGTATCATTTTATCAGTTTTGACAAACATATATACCTGTGTGCTCCAAACCTTCAGGATGTTGAACATTACTGTCACCTGAGAAAGTTCCATCATTCCTCCAATCTCCCAGTCAGTTCCTACTTCACTCCTAGAAATTAATTTTGTCTGTTCTAGCATTTCATATGAAATGGATCATGCAGTTTGTAATCTTTGGTGTAAGGCTTCTTTCACTTGGCATAATGTTTTTGGACTCTCATTTTTATGTGCATCAGTAGTTCATCCATTTTTATCACAGGATTGTATTCTGTTGTATAAATATACCACAGTTTTTATTTTTCTATCTAGTCTATGGATGGACAACTGGGCTGCTTCCAATTTGGGGTAATTATGCTTTATATTTTTTATACTCTCCTACATGTTTATCATTTCTCTTTCTCTTCATTCCTTCCTAGAGATCTGAATTTCCATCTGAAACATTTGAAAATATATTTTGCCTTCATTCTTGAAGGGTAATTTTAGTGTATGTGTAATCCCAGCCTTACATTTTTTTTTTCTTTCAACAGTTTAAAGATTGTTACATTGTCTTCTGGTTTCTGTTCTTTTAAGACTAGAAGAACAGTGATTATTGTTACCATTGTTTCCTAATATATTATTTTTTAAAGTGCTTTTACTATTTTGACCATAATATCCCTTGTTAATATTTAACTGATATGATTTAAAACATTAATTAGTAGCGATATATAAAATAATTTGCTTTCTAAATTATTTTTTTCCATCAAAAAGGTTACGTTTTAGGTAGATCCTTTTCAATAGGCTGTCATTGAAATCAGTCTATAAAGAATTCCACACATTTTGCAAATGTACATAATCGTTTTTATTCTTTTCAGCTATTTATATATCATATAACTATATAACCATATATAGTATGTATATATACACACACTCATATATACACATATATTTAAGTGTATATATAAAACATATACAAACATATACAGTTTAATTTTCTTTATTAAGCTCCAGGTCCAAATTTCCAATTAATCTCTGAATTTTTACTTTTGGATATTTCAGATGGACCTCAAAGCCCCAAAATACAAAACATTATCTCTCCCTCCTATAATCTCTAAACTGGTACTTCTCCATATTCCATATTCTCTATGTGATATGGTAGTCAGTCATAAAATCCAGATGTTATAGACCTCACTGTCAGAACCTGTGATCTATGTACATAGTTAGAAATCAACTTATTTTTTTAATTTATAAAGATATTAAGAATCACATCATTTTCTAGTTAACACTTGTCTCTATTTTCAAAATAATTCTATGTGCATATACTTTAAAATATATATATTTTAGCAGCTGTACTTGAAATACATGTTAACTGCTTCTATTCTTAGCTATCAAAATACTACTCTGAGCAATCTTGTGCATGTGAATTGGTTTGAGATGTACCCATGAAGTAAGTTCCTGTTGCTCAAATTGCAGGGGTAAGGTATATACATTTTAATTTAGAGAACTAGTATCAGATTACCTTCTAAGAAATTTGTACGAATTTAACTCTACCAAAAAAGTTTATTAGAGTGCTTTATTTCCTCACATCCTAGGCAGGACTTTGCTTTATTAAACTAGGGCTTCCATTTTAAATTATTATAAACATGTTTACTTATGATTTCTTTTATAAGTTTCATAGTTTGGTGTTTTTATAAATTTTATTTTGATTTGAATCATTGAGCCATCTAACTTTTATCTGGATATAAGTGGATGGAGCCAAGGATAATGGGAACTGCCTAATTCTGATCCTTCATATATATACTACACAAGGAATACAGTCCAATAAAAGAAAAACAAATAAAACTACACAAAACCCACACCATCAGCATAACTAGAAGGCAGAGAATGCCCAAACTTCAAAATGCCTGTAAAGGAAAGTAAAACCAAATTAATTTGCACCCTCTCTGTCATACTCCAAGTCTTTATAGAAAATTGGGTATCAATTTTATTTTAAATGACTGACAGAAAGAGAATGTTCCCCCTAATTGTGAAAATGCTGGGGAAAAAAGCATTTCCACATATTTCCTTGTATAAGCTATTTAATAACCTCTATATTCCCATTCTGATCTGAAACTACAGTTTTTATGTAGATTCTATATTATACTAATGCTTCAAATTATACTTAATGACAGTAACAAAATCAGTCTCAGGGGAATGAAATCACGTGATAGATTAAAACTCAACTCTTAATAATCTTAAATCTGGGCGTCCACAGAAAAAATGGGGGAGGGGTAATGGGGGGACGAACTAAGTCACAGCCAATATCATATGACAGAACCAGTCCAGCTGACATTAATAATACCTCCGCTAAAACCACCAAAAATATAGCTCTAGTCACTGCTACTGACTCCATTGCTACTATTGCGCCCTCAACTGCTGAAAAGTTGAAGCTTCTGACTCTCTTGCAAATAGGGATTCTCCACTGCCTCTCTTATTTTGTGTCATTAAATTCATATTAGAAATCTTGAGCTAATGTCTTTGATTGGCTCAGCCAAAGTCATGTGGTCACTTCCTAGATCCATAAGATCCTGGAAAAGTCATTATCTGATCCTTTTCACTTGTATTGCAGGAGGTCTCCCACCATGATTCATACAGTAACAAATTCCCTAAATCTATGTACAGGGTCACCATGCTAGGCAGCACCTCCTCCTTCCAAATTAATGTCCACTATGCTTGCTCACCTTCTATTTTACAAAATTTTACAAAATATTTGATTTTGACAACACTTACACAAAGAAAATTTCTAGACAATCCCATCTGACATCAACCTGTTAGCTACTCAGCGAAGCAAGTTATCCTAGTAAGCCCATTGGTTTTTGGATATCTCTAAAGTAGCCATACAGAGGTATCAATTGCTTACACTTGTCTTAAAATTTTACAGCTTGTAAGCACTTTTGTGGTATAGTTTAGAGGTACCCAAATTTAGATTTAGACACAACTGCGCTAGCATCTATCTTCACTACCTATCTAGCTGTACAATGATAAAGTCATGAAACTCATCAGTCTCTCTCTCCTCATTTGTAAAATGGTGATCACAAGGGTAATACATGAAAATATGACGTAATAGAGTTAGAAACATCTAGTCGAGTGCCTTGAAATGGTACTCACTCAGGAAGTGTAACGATAACTATAATTGCCATATTTATTACAGTAAATATTGGCTCATACTCAATTGCTTAAAGTCTGTTTTAAGGAGAATATTTTTTTTTCTAAGAATGCACCTCTTAATAGCACTTCTGAATGCTTCAGAGAGGAAGACTAAAGAATTCTGTCTGGTGAGAGCCATGTGGCTGACAAGGTCTTAGTGCTCTGGCCAGATGTCAGGCCTGAGCCTCGGAGGTGGGAGAACTGAGTTCAGGACATTGGACCACCAGAGACCTCCCAACCCATGTAATATCAATCAGTGAGAGCTCTCCCAGAGATCTCTGTCTCAACGCTAAGACCCAGCTCCACTCAATGACCAGCAAGCTCCAGTACTGGGCACCCCATGCCAAACAACTAGCAAGACAGGAACATAACCACACTCATTAGCAGAGAGGCTGCCTAAAATCATAATAAGTTCACAAACACACCAAAGCACACTACTGGGCTCAGTCCTGCCCACCAGAAAGATAAGATCCAGCCTCATCCACCAGAACGCAGGCACCAGTCCCCTCCACCAGGAAGCCTACACAAGCCACTGAACCAAACTTACCCACTGGGGGAAGACACCAAAAACAACAGGAATTACAAACCTGCAGCCTGCAAAAAGGGGACCCCAAACACAGTAAGTTAAGCAAAATAAGAAGTAACAGGAATAGGCAGCAGATGAAGGAGCAAGGTAAAAACCCACCAGACCAAACAAATGAAGAGAAAATAGCAGTCTACCTAAAAAAGAATTCAGAACAATGATAGTAAAGATGATCCAAAATCTTTTAATTAGAATGGAGAAAATAAAAGAAATGTTTAACAAGGACCTAGAAGAACTAAAGAGCAAACAAACAATGATGAACAGCACAATAAATGAAATTAAAAATTCTCTAGAAGGGATCAATAGCAGAATAACTGAGCCAGAAGAAAGGATAAGTGACCTGGAAGATAAAATAGTGGAAATAGCTACTGAAGAGAAGAATAAAGAAAAAAGAATGAAAAGAATTGAGGACAGTCTCAGAGACCACTGGGACAACATTAAATGCACCAACATCTGAATTCTAGGGATCCCAGAAGAAGAAGAGAAAAAGAAAGGGGCTGAGAAAATATTTGAACAGATTATAGTTGAAAACTTCCCTAGCATGGGAAAGGAAATAGTAAATCAAGTCCAGGAGTGCAGAGAGTCCCAAAGAGGATAAATCCAAGGAGAAACATGCCAAGACACATATTAATCAAACTATCAAAAATTAAATACAAGAAAAAATATTAAAAGCAAATAACATACAAGGGAATCCCCATAAGGTTAACAGCAAATCTTTCAGCAGAAACTCTGCAAGCCAGAAGGGAGTGGCAGGACATGTTTAAAGTGATTAAAAGGACATGATTAAAAGGAAAAACCTACAACCAAGATTACTCTACCAGCAAGGATCTCATTCAGATTTGACAGAGAAATTTAAACCTTTACAGAGAAGCAAAAGCTAAAGGAATTCAGCACCATGAAACCAGTTTTACAACAAATGCTAAAGGAACTTCTCTAGGCAGGAGACACAAGAGAAGGAAAAGACCTACAATAACAAACCCCTCAAAATTAAGAAAATGGTAATAGGAACACACATATCGATAACTACTTTAAATGTAAATGGATTAAATGCTCCAACCAAAAGACATAGACTAGCTGAATGGTTACAGAAACAAGACCTGTATATATGCTGTCTACAAGAGACCCACTGCAGACCTAGGGACACATACAGACTGAAAGTGAAAGGATGGAAAAAAATATTCCATGCAAATAGAAATCAAAAGGAAGCTGGAGTAGCAATTCTCATATCAGACAAAATAGATTTAAAATAAAGACTATTACAAGAGACCAAGAAGGACACTACATAATGATCAAGGAATCATTCCAAGAAGAAGATATAACAATTGTAAATATTTATGCACCCAACATAGGAGCAACTCAATACGCAAGGCAAATGCTAACAGCCATAAAAGGGGAAATTTACAGTAACACAAACATAGTAGGGGCTTTAACACCCCACTTCCATCAATGGACAGATTATCCAAAATGAAAATAAATAAGGAAACACAAGCTTTAAATGACACATTAAACAAGATGGACTTAACTGATATTTATAGGACATTCCATCCAAAAACAACAGAATACACTTCCTTCTCAAGTGCTCATGGAACATTCTCCAGGATAGATCATATCTCGGGTCACAAATCAAGCCTTGGTAAATTTAAGAAAATTGAAATCGTATCAAGCATCTTTTCCAACCACAGTGCTATGAGACTAGATATCAATTATAGGAAAAAAACTGTAAAAAATACAAACACATGGAGACTAAACAATATGCTACTAAATAACCAAGAGATCACTGAAGACATCAAAGAGGAAATCAAAGAACTTACCTCAAAAGAATAAAGGCCATATATGACAAACCCACAGCTAACATCGTTCTCAACGGTTAAAAACTGAAATAATTTCCATTAAGATCAGGAACAAGACAAGGTTGCCCACTCTCACCACTATTATTCAACATAGTCTTGGAAGTTTTAGCCACAGCATTCAGAGAAGAAAAATAAATTAAAGGAATCCAAATCGGAAAAGAAGAAGTAATACTGTCACTGTTTGCAGATGACATGATACTATACATAGAGGCACAAAAACAGAAATATAGATCAATGGAACAGGATAGAAAGCACAGAGATATACCCATGCACATAGGGTCACCTTACCTTTGATAAAGGAGGCAAGACTATACAATGGAGAAAAGACAGCCACTTCAATAAGTGCTGCTGGGAAAAAGTGGACATCTACCTGTAAAAGAATGAAATTAGAACACTCCCTAACACCATATACAGAAATAAACTGCAAATGGATTAAAGACCTAAATGTAAGACTAGAGACTATAAAACTCTTAGAGGAAAACTTAGGCAGTGTACTCTATGACATAAATCACAGAGTGGACACCTACCTGTAAAAGAATGAAATTAGAACACTCCCTAACACCATATACAGAAATAAACTGCAAATGGATTAAAGACCTAAATGTAAGACTAGAGACTATAAAACTCTTAGAGGAAAACTTAGGCAGTACAGATTGCCAACAAACACATGAAAGGGTGCTCAACATCACTAATCATGAGAGAAATACAAATCAAAACAGTGAAGTATTACCTCACACCGATCAGAATGGCCATCATCAAAAAATCTAGAAACAATAAAGGCTGGAGAGGTTGTGGAGAAAAGGGAACCCTCGTGCACTGTTGGTGGGCATGTAAATTGATACAGCCACTATGGAGAACAGTATGGTGGTTCCTTAAGAAACTGAAAATAGAACTACCATAGGACCCAGTAATCCCACTACTGGGCATATACCCTGAGAAAAGCATAATTCAAAAAGAGTCATGTACCACAATGTTCATTGCAGCACTATTTACAATAGCCAGGACATGGAAACAACCTAAGTGTCCATCAACAGATGAATGGATAAAGAAGATGCGGCACATATATACAATGGAATATTGCTCAGCCATAAAAAGAAATGAAATTGAGTTATTTGTCATGAGATGGATGGACCTAGAGTCTGTCATACAGAGTGAAGTAAGTCAGAAAGAGAAAAGCAAATACCATACGCTAACATATATATGGAATCAAAATAAAAGTGTTTCTGAAGAACATAGGGGCAGGACGGGAATAAAGACACATATGTAGAGAATGGAGTTGAGGACACAGCAAGAGGGAAGGATAAGCTGGGAAGATGTGAGAGTGTGGCACTGACATATGTACACTACCAACCGTAAAACAGATAGCTAGTGGGAACCAGCCACATAGCACAGGGAGATCAGCTTGATGCTTTGTGACCACCTAGAGGGGTGGGTTAGGGAGCGTGGAGGGAGATGCAAGAGGAAGGGGATATGAGGATATATGTATAGCTGATTCACTTTGTTATACAGCAGAAACTAACACAACAATGTAAAGCAATTATACTCCAATAAAGCTGTTAAAAAAAAAAAAGATCTTTTCTCCATACTGATGCTGGTACTGCTCCTTTCATCTAATGACCAAGAGAAATGGCTTGCACTTTAATCAACAATATAAAATATTATTACACTTGGAATTTGTTAGAGTCCAAACCTGAGTTGACTTTGATACAGTTTTTGCCAAAATCTTACTTCAGCTATTCAGTTTTTAGAAAGGTGGTCTAATGGCTAGATTAACTTTTAATCTTTCTATATTTTTCAGGCATTAGTGCTATATTAAGATCACTCACCAGAAAACGTAGGGCCTGCACCATATTTCATAAATTCCCCACAGAAATGCTTTTACTGAATTATGATTTAATGATTAATAATTTACAATCTGCACTCAGCCATCTAAAAGTCAGATGCAAGCCAGTTTTATCTGATTAAGTGCTTGCATTTCTCTGTCATACCACAGAAGACAAGGCCCACTACACATTTATTCACCTAGTCAACAACTGGAATAGTTTCATTCAACATCAAAATCATGACTAAAGAAGTCTTTGGGGACAGCTGACTGGATTGGGAGAGAGAATTAGCACTGATAAAGTCAGTACTGTGTAGCAGGCTTTCTGTATATGGTCTGTTTTAATGTTTGTGACCCAGTGTGATATATGAGGGGTTCCAAAATTTACCCAGGCTATGTTATAAAGATCTCTTAGCTAGTAGGTGGCAGACTGAGTAATCAAAGACTGTTGTGCTGTGAAATGATAACAGAAAGAAAAAGAAGATTATATTTGGACTATACAGTAAGAAGACTGGCTGGCAAATTAAATTTTGAGGTTTCAATGGATGGTGTTCAAAAATGTTTTCATTAATGCAATAAGGTTGCAACCTCCCTTTGTATCTACTTTTAAGGACACTATTTTTTACACACAAAAAATAATGATTTTTAGCAGTTAGAATGGATCACTAAAAATATAAAAAAGCACTTTTACTGTAATATGAAGAGATATATGTTAAAAATGCTTTTGATTTTGTTAATTCAATTATTGTTAATTCAGTGCTGCATAGGTTTAGTTTAGCTAATATTTAGCCTAAACGTTTAGGTCATGTGATACTCTGAATATTCAAAGATTTTAGGATTGCAAAGTTCTAAAAATACAAGGTCGCCATCAATCATATTTGGATCCATTTAAATTATTCTGTTAATAAGTCCATGCTTCCACATTGCTAGTCAGAGGGAAGGATTAATGTCCAAGTCAACTTATTCCATTTTTCAATGGCTATTTAGAAAGTGCTTTATTATCTTGAGCCAAATCTATTCTGGCTTCAGCTCATTGCTCCTAGTTCATCTTATTTTTTTAAAGTAATACTTAAATCTAATTTCTCTTCTACATAAAATCATTCAGATACTTGGAAACAATAATGTTCTACTTCAGTCTCTTCTGCTTCAACTAATATATCCTCTATTATTTTAACTGGTCTGTAGATGGCATGATTTGAGTTTTATCATATGCTGATCCCATTTGAAGACCCTCCAGTTGACATGCATGCCTTTTAAGAGTGGTCATGGAATACAGCAGAAGAGAGAGAAATTGCCTCATTCATCTTCCTTCAATACCAATAAAGGTTATATTAGCTTTCTTGGCAGACACAAGTCAGTATTGATTTATATTGCACTTACTATTAAGTAAACCCCCTTGGCAGTTTTCTCTGCTGTAAAAACGTACTGACTGCACTTGTGCAGATAGGTTGTTTTGGTCCAAATTTCAAAACCTTACATGTATTCCTACTATACTATTATTCTGTTAGATTCGACCAATCATTCTAAGATATAAAATCATATCACAGTTAAAATTTTATGTTTAGGGCTTCTCTGGTGGCGCAGTGGTTAAGAATCTGCCTGCCGGGCTTCCCTGGTGGCGCAGTGGTTGAGAGTCCGCCTGCCGATGCAGGGGACACGGGTTCGTGCCCCAGTCCGGGAAGATCCCACATGCCGCGGAGCAACTAAGCCTGTGCGCCACAACTACTGAGCCTGCGCTCTAGAGCCCACGAGCCACAACTACTGAGCCCGAGTGCCACAACTACTTAAGCCTGCATGCCTAGAGCCCGTGCTCTGCAATGAGAAGCCCCCCAATGAGAAGCCAACGCACCGCAACGAAGAGTAGCCCCCGCTCTCCGCTACTAGAGAAAAGCCCGTGCGCAGCAACAAAGACCCAACACAGCCAAAAAATTAAAATAAATTAATTAATTTTAAAAAATTTATGTGTAGTTTGAACCTATTATGTGCCAATCACCACACTAGGCATTTTCATTCATATTATTTTATTTTATCCTTATTTAACCCGAGTAGGAACCCCAATTTTATGATTGACAGGTTCAAGAATATAAGTAATTTAACTGAGACCTCTAAGAATATTAATAACAGAATTTAGGATTTGATTGTAAGTCTAATTCCAAAGTTTGTGATTTCGTTTATACTAGTCTATAACCATGAATTGTTAAGAATCTATTCAAGGAACTACATGTAAGGAGTACAATTTTGAAAGCTCATTAAATATTTTAAGGGAAGAAGATTATATATGTAAGTAAGAGCAAACTTCAGTTGTCTGTAGCTTGTCTCCATAAATTGTACTTATTCAAAGCATTTTGACTCCCCTCAATAGAATTTGATATGTGAGGTATTCCTATACATGCATTTGTATGTGTGTATGGTGTATATAAATAATTCTTACTAATCCTTTAATAAGTGTTAGTTTTGTGCATGATATTGAAGCGAGATATTTGAAAAATAAGTAAATTTTATGATGAGGAATTGTTAGTTTTTATTAGTCTGGAAAGAGAGTTCCAAATAGATATATGCTGACATTCCTATTCCATATTTCTTCCTTTAAAACTGCTTCACACCCATCCTTGCAGCATCCCTTGAGGGTCTTGGGCATAAGCTGCCATTACTATTGTGAAAATGTCCCTCTCTCTGGTCACAAATAACTGAACCAAGAGGAAATAAATCCATAGGCTGGGCTAGTCAATTAGAGTATCTTTTAATTTACATTTTTGGAGGTAGAGGTTATAGGCATATGGTGGGAACTTAAACTGAAATATCAAAGTTGAGGCAGGCGATGGCGTTTTGTTCTACGTGCATTCTTAGAAGTAAGCATAGGAAGCCATTCTTTAGATAGAATGCAGTAGAAATTAAAAGAAAAGAAAAGCCGAGAAAACTGTGATGCCATGAACGGCATAAGGAGTTACCCTAGTAATTATTTTCCATTTTTATTTTTCAGGGTACAGAAATGGACTATGTGTCCTCTCCTTGGATGTCTACGAGACTGCCATTTGTGTATTTTAAATATCTCTCACACATCTCTTATTTAACCTATTAGGAGTCTGATTCTCACAATGATTGGTACTCCATTATGATTAGCGAACATATTTTTTCTTACTTTCCATTAATAGCAAGTAATGGATTCAACTATTAAACAACTCAATTTTACCCAGTAGTGGAAAATTCTGGATTAGCATATATGTGTGTATACATATGTGTGTGATTTCTGTCTTAGGAAAATATTATAGAAGAAATTCAGCTAAGACCAACACTATTACAGACAAAATATACATATAGAAAATGTTACAGTATCAAGTACAAAATTTCTTATCCTTAATTGCAATAATAAAATTACAAAGGGGGTTAAGGAGAATGTATAAAGAATAATCAGTCAGTTGTCACTGAGCAGGATCATTTGAAGTGTAGGTTTTGACAGAAATTGGACTGGGAAAAATCAGCAAAAGAACATAATTTTATGAGAGGAAAGAACCAGGTTCATAAATGGAGAATTGATGCATGAAATTGTATTTAATGAAGACTAATTGAGTGACCCATAGGACGACTTGAAGTAGATAAAGACTAGAATTGAGAGAGACCTGTAAAGACTACTAGAGCAATCCAGAGATAGAATTACAAAGATGACTATCTTGATGTAGGTATATGAACAGTGGATAATATTTAAATACCTAATGGAAAATAATTGTAAGAAAATTATTTTTTTCAGAGGAATTAATGACAAAGAAAAACATTTCATGAGTAATTTTCAAGGCAATAAATTTATATGTGTGTTTTTGTTTTTACAATGGCTAGAAGGTAAAAGAGTGATTCTAGTCTTGGGGAAAAACAACAAACTTTGTTTTTACTTGTTAAATTGCGTTATTGGTGGATTGCCACATAGATGACTGAGGGAAGGGAGTGTTTGGGGAAATGTACTTGGTAAATACCCATGTACGGTAGTTAAAATTCTGTGTTTGCCTATGTATGTACCAAAAAGATGGATATAACTAGGGGAAAAGCAGAACTTTAAAGGATATCAAAGTTAAAATTTCAGAGGAAAAACTAAGTCAAAGGAATTAATCAGAGCTATAGGAAGAGATAAAGAAGAGGGGGCCCACAGAGCCAATGAAAACTGAGTTTAGAGAAGGAAAGTCTAGTCAGTAGTTAAATACAGCTGAGAGTGAAATAATTGGATTTGGCCTTCCAACAATCTCTAGCCACTTTAGAACTCTTTCATTACAAGGGAGAAACTGAAAGGCAGATTTCAGTAAAAGAAAGAAGATTCAATGGATGAATAAATGAAATAGAATGAGTTATTTGTGAAATTACAAATTAAGTCTAATATTAAGTGAAACAAAACCAAATTTAATGACTCAGATTTCTCTAAAACTCAGGAATTTTCTTTGAATGCTTTTATTCAGTTTGCTCTTCTCTTTTATTCCTATCCTAGACTTTTAAAATTTTAAATTTTTCTTTATATACACAAATCTTATCTAGAACTGAAGAAAATACTTTTCAGGTGCAAAACTGGAAATGGCTTCCCCAGAACGTAAGGGCCTTGTCCCCTTCACCAGAGAGTCTCTTGAAGTTATGGAACAGCATAGTGCTAAAAAACACAGTGAGGAACACAAAGAAGATTTAAAGCCAAACACTGACTTGGAAGCTGGAAAAGAGCTGCCATTTGTTTATGGAAATCTTCCTAGAGCAATGGTGTCAGAGCCATTGGAAGATGTGGACCCATACTTCAAGAATAAAATGGTAAGGATTAATTAAACTTATGACTATATTTTTATTCATTTTCCAGACATGTGAAAAATGTAATTGAGATAGGATGAAAGAAGATGGAAGAATAAGTGAAGAGGTAATTTTAAGTTATAGAAAACTGGATAAGAAATTTCACACATATTTGAGATTTTTATCAAAACCGAATATTTGCCTGGTAGGTTAGTTTGTTTAGGGTTACTGTACTTTGTATGTAACAGGCTATACTGTTATGCCTTGATGTAAATGATTTCTTTTATGTGAGCATAATGATTGGCTACTTAAGATTACTGATTTTAAAATAACTATCATATAAAATTTCCATACTATGTACAGCAATTTCAACTGTTCAACTTGATGAGCTTACTCGGTAGTTAGGAAAATAAAGCCAATGTATATTTCATTCATAAATTTTATTCATTCATACAGTCACAGCCTATCTATCCAGAGAATGATTTGAGGAACTTACTAAATATTTTGAACAATCCAAAAAGAAGCACAAAGTGATAAAAATAAAAATAATTATGCTTAGAAAAGACAGAGATCTGTGTAGACTGACAAAGCTGGAAGAGTCTCTACTAAGAAAATAAAATTTGAGTTATAGCTTGGAGAACACTTCACATTTTTACAAGGCAAAGGGAAGCTCTTCAATGAACAGTCAGTCAATAGCAGATATTAATTCTGGAATAGGGAAGAGACAGGCTGATGATAGAACTAGAACCCTGTAGCTGTGTTGCAAATTGTGAGAAATAAGATGAGATAACAGAGATGGCAGCATGGCTTTAATGTGGTGGCCAAAGTACTGGTGTAATGAATGCAGTGTTTAAGTAAGATTAATCTAGAGATTCCTAAATTACTATTGCGTGGAAGAGATAGGGTCAGAAAGATGAAATTAGAGAGAAAACAATTGAGGCCTGAAGTCAAGAGGTCTGGATTATCGGAGTGTCTTGGAGAGAGAGGTAACACACCCGAGAAGAAATAGCAGGATTTGAAGACTGATTAATAATGCCAAGGTTTCCAGCTTGAAAGAATAGAAGTGCTTCTGACAAAAATGAAGTAACTATAAAGAAAGATAAAATTTGGGAGAGATGAGGATTAGTCCCGTTGTAGACAAATGTAATTTGATATTCTTGTAGAGTGTTCAGTGATTTTACCAAATGGGTGAAATGGAAATGAATCACTTTCTAGACAGAAAGCAAAGTGAGCATTTTGTATAATCACAACTCTTTTGAATACTTTGCATGGTGGAAGCGTATTGACAATTTACAGTATAAATGTATATATTAACAAAAGATTCCAGTATCTCTGGTAGCCTCCATGGGCATTATGCATCATTCGCTATAAAACACCTGTAAAACCTTAAGAACATTTTAGTGAAAATGTAAGTCCTCATCTCAATTATCTCCGCTTTCACTTTTGCTACGCTTAAGTCATTAACAGTTGATATAACAGTAACCTTTAAGGTAACTCTATTATAGCAGAGTTCTGAGTTCTTTGTAGTGTTTACAGACATGGCAGACAAATCTAGGTGTGTTACTAAAGACAAAATCAAAGATTTTGAAAAAACAAAAACGGTAAGGATACCTTAGTATAAAAAGTATTGTTATTAGTGATAACACAAAGATACTAAAATTTTAAATTATATTTAGTTTGCTCTGTTAAAGATGGCATACAAATAAATAATTCTAAAATGAAATGAACAATTTCAGCACTTAAATATTAACTAGAAAATTATTCTATCTGGATCTACTCATTCCTTCACAAAGACATAAGTTGGTTGGCTACATCCTGTGTGAAGTTTGAAATTGTTTTGGAAAATACATGGAAAGCACATTTTAAACAATCAGATTTATTTTATTTGGCCCTTTTTACTTTCTTTTTGCTTTTAAAATGGAAAGAGGGACAATAACTACAATCAGGCCAAAATACACACAAATTGTATGTTGGAAAAGTGTTCCATTGAGGAGAATCAGAGCACGGTTTGTTTTCCATTTAGAATAGGTATTCATAAAATATCAATGAATATATATTTGTATATATAGACAAATATAAATACCAATGTATAGTCACATATACACCTCTGTATAATTATATATTAAATATAATATATATTTTAGTATATTATAATATATTTTATCACATTGCATTATACACTATACATTACTGTTACATTATACTCTATATAATGTTTACTATGTGTAATATAGTTATGCACACACCACAACAAATGAATTTTCCAAATGGGTATGTATATATAATAAAAGTGCACATATGTATGTGTGTATATACTTATGTGTGTGTGTGTATATATATATACAGACATACACACATACATATACACTTTTACTGTGTATCCATATTTTACACACATATACACACATATACATAAGTCCTTTTTAAAATGTTTCTGATTTTTCCCTTTTTTGCTTTAATATTTCTATATGCCAACATATTAGTTTTACATGATATAAACTTCTGTTTTAAATATGTTTATGTCGGGGCTTCCCTGGTGGTGCAGTGGTTGAGAGTTCGCCTGCCGATGC
>NW_020185336.1:583899-668490 GCF_003031525.2 Neophocaena asiaeorientalis asiaeorientalis
AAAAAAAATATATATATATATATATATATGTTTATGTCATTGATAATTTACAAGTGGGGTTTTATACCGTAGGTAATTACTAATGATTAATGTAATGTTTGGGTGCATTCGGTCACTTTTACTACTATAATCCCATACCTTATTTGCTTCAAAATAAAGTTAACTTATTTTACATTCATTGAATTTTAGTATGCTTAAATGCATACCCATGAGCCATCTGGATATAGATTTCTTTCTATTACATTAGTTTTGTAGGAAGACTTGAGGATTGGTGTGTGGCAAACAGTTTTCTTAGGTAGAACATTGTTTAAAAAAAAGTGGTAGATAAGGCTAAATATAAGTAAAAATCGTTTAAAAAAAACTTTCCATTTGATTTAGTCTGTAAAAGGATATCAAAATGTAAGAAGTATAACTGTTAGACTTCATGACAAATGATCATTGGCAATACGCTTCATAACTGATGAGATCATAATTCTCAGTTCTAATTTCAGTTGATGTTCTTTATTTTCATTTCACTTGATGTTCTTCTTTTCCTCTTACAGACTTTCATAGTATTAAATAAAAAGAGAACAGTATTCAGATTCAGTGCCAGCTGGTGTACCTTGTCTCCTTTCAATTCAGTTAGAAGAACAGCCATTAAGATTTTGGTACATCCATATCCTTTTCTCTTGGTTTTAAACTGTACTAATATCAAATGCAACTATTCTATTCAGATATTGCTGCAGTCTTTTTCTCTTTTTAATTTTCATTTTAGGTCATACTGAAATCTTGATTATAACTGCACTGTGTTCCATATTTGAAAGTACATTTAAAATATGTTTTCTAGGGACTTCCCTGGTGGTCCAGCAGTTAAGACTCCGTACTTCCACTGCAGGGGGCTCGGGTTCGGTCCCTGGTCGGGGAACTAAGATCCCACATGCCTCGTGGCCAAAAAAATATATATATATTGTTTTCTTTTCTAGTACACACAACAGTAGTAAATGTTAACAAATCTTAGTAATCCTCATTGTTTTCAATATGAGGAGTATATTTTTTTGACATTTGAGAAACTATGTGATCTCATATGTGTAGATACATATAAACAGATTATAGAAACATGTATTTCCAATATTATTTTTATTAACATTATTCCTTGACAATAACTTACCTTTTTCCGACTGTTAATTTTAATTAGCATCTTGATTGACTGCATATTTATGTCCATGACTGATTTGCCAAAATGGGGGCCAGCATTACAGTAAGTTATATAATTTTATTATGTATAATTGCATATATAATTTATTTTATATTTAATACATTGTGTTACAGTACATTATATATTACATAATATAACAAATTAGTATTTTTAATATATAATATACATTGTACGTAATATAATATTTATACACATGCCACAATTAATTGATAGTCAAATTTCATGGTTAATGCTGTAAGACATAGCCCACTCTAGAAGCCCTAACTAAAGCCCTATCCTATGGTCGTCTGGTTGATTGGTTGGTTGGTTGCTTGGTTGCCAATTATCCTCGACATAGTTCTTCAGAGTTGATGATGTATTAGTCTCACTTTTAATATAAAAAGTTATTATATGAAAACTTTTCTGCAGGAATACTTTGCTTGGAATTTATACATTTGAAATACTTGTAAAACTCATTGCAAGAGGCATCTGGGCAGGATCTTTTTATTTCTTTGGTGATCCATGGAACTGGCTCGATTTCAGTGTAACTTTGTTTGAGTGAGTATTTCTTTTAAGTTGCAAACATCTTAATACCTTGCTAAGAAAATGCTCTTCATAAAGAAACATTGAAGATGATAAAGTTTTCTGCCTGCAAAAATTCTGTGAGTAAAGAATAATTCATAAATCATAGCCATATGAGCTCTCTCAGGCAGCTCCAACTGAACTAGTCCTTAGAATATGCATTCAAAATGAAAGGAGTGGGATATTATCTCTGTAATCTACCCGAAGCAAAAACAATAGAGATTGAATTTTTGCATTTGAAGTGATTATTTTCAGTGAACAGAAAATCTCCTGGGAGTTTAAGAGAGGATCCTGGCGTATTTGATTCTTCTCTAATCTACATCGCTTAAAAACAGTAAATATTCTAGTTATCAGAATAAGATAGTTTATACGCACACATTTTTCTAGAATGATACATTAAGTTCTAATAATTTACATGTGTATTGATTTATTTAATCCTTCTACTTAGTGTACTCTATTTTATGGCTAAAGAAATTGTCACTGGCATCAAACTTCTGTTAAAATAATTTAAAATAATACTCTATTTGTGGACTTGGGGTCAATGTTTTTGAAAAAGAAATAACCTTTATAAAGAACATAATTAGTTTCTGCCATGTTGTAAGCAGTCAAAAAATAGTAGCTAATATCATTGAAATTATTATCGCTACTACTTCTACTATTACTATTATTATTTCTGCTCTTGCCATTGCTATTAGCTAACACTTAGGTAACACAGCTAACATTTAGCCCTTAGTATGTGCCAGATGCTTTGTCATGAACTTTACATATATTAACTTATTTAATCCCCCCAAATCCTCAGAATTAGGAAGTATTATTATCCTTACTTTACGTTTGAGGAAACTAAGGCAAGAAAGATTAAGTAATTTAAATAGTGGAGCCTGTATTTCTACATGGTCAGTCTGGCTACAGAGTCTGTATCGTTAACCACTATACACCTTTACTTCTGCTGTCATCACCATCACCATTGTCATCATCATCATCACCTCATCACCATCATTATCATCACCAGAAGTTTAAATACTTAAATTTTATTCCTTTAAAAAACTGTGGATTTCCTTATTTTTAACTATTTCTTCACCAATTAGATTCAAAGTATTTATGAACATAATATAGAGTATTTGATATGGAATTATGACTACTCAGAGTGTCAAGCTTTTATAAACTCTCATAATTTGTTTGTAGATTAATATTTACTTGGATACCTTGCACTATAGCAGTCTTTCCCTTCCAAACAATTATAAAACTGTTTGCAAAATGCAATAATGAAAGCAAGTGAAACATTTGGATATATGGTTTTAAAAATAAGTTTCAAATAGTATAAAGAGCCAATATGACTTCTAAATGACTCCAATTTAATCCCACAGGCATATATCAAGATATTCACCTCCAAACTTCATTTCAATATTTCAAATTACAAGAAATTTGAGGATTTTGAAAATTATTCCTTTAAACCAAGGTAAGAAAAGGCATTGAGTTCTTCATTTTGTTTCATGTACTTCCGTGTATTCATCTGAACACCCCTATTATTGCTTGAAGAAATGTTAAATTGAACAGTGTTTTAGCTTTGGAATAAATGAATTATCTGATTTTCAAATTTATTTCAGTCACTCCTGGAATGGCAAGAAAGAAATATCACATTTTTTACTAATTTGAAGTGGGTTCAATGCTTTGATAATAAAATATAGAGCTCAATCAAAATATATTATTTTTCTATTTTTTTCTTTTTTACTTATTCTTATGTCTTAAATATGAACTTATAAAATTGTCCTTAGACTTCTGAGAGAGATAACAGTTTAGACAGATATCTAATCTGTCCTCTTCTTTTCCTCAGTGTGTCTAAAAACCAGTTGAAATGAACAAAGCAATATAAAATAAGATAAATTTCCTTTTGCTGTCAGTGCTTGGATAGGATGCATTCCACATGCCACAAAGTTTAAGAAGGTTCTGCTAAATAAAGTGGAGCTGTGACCACATTGATGGAAGAAGCTGACAACTAATTTACACCTCCCATTCCTGAAAGAGTCTTAGAGAAGCCTACCAATACCTTCTGATTTGTTGTTCTGAATGAGTAAAAACAATCAGCTAGGAAAACTTGACCCTGAGTTTTTTTTTGGCTTCTATGAGTCAGAGGTATTATGAAATAGTTGAACGAATAAACCCACAGGCAAGTGTGATAATACCAAAAATAAGATCTACAGGCAACTTTCATCCACTGGAACACCATGAAAAAGGCCAGATATATTGCATACTCTGTACTTTGAGAACAGGCTGGGCAAAACAGCAAAAAAAGATTGGAGAAATATGGTAATGGATGCCTAACCTTGTGGATATACTGAAAGATTAAATAGTACACATTAAACAGGTGAATTGTATGGTTTATAAATTATATCTCTTATTTTTCTTCTAATACATTGGCAATGATATTTTTTTTAAATGTCCTAGCTTTAGTGAAGGCCTGACTATATATTTATAGTCTCTGGTTTATGCATTGGTTCAACATCTCAACAATTTGAACGTATGAACCAATACTTAAATATGGTCATATATTTTGATACAGAAATTCCATTTCTAATGTAATACTTTAAAAAGACTTGCATATGGCAAAAAAATATTAGTAGTATTATTCCAGGTGGCAAAAGTAGCTATAAATATATATTTTGGTATGATAGCAATTAAAATTGTATATTTACTCTAGATATCACATTTCTTTAACCACAGGAATAACTTTATTTCAACCCTATTCTATCACACTCAAGAAATCTAATCATCTGAAGAGGTCATTTAAAAAATAGATTTTCAATTCTCACAATGATATATGAAATAGGTATCACTATACCCATTTAAAAAATAATAAAACAAGCATAGAAATGTTGGTAACTTGCTCAACGTCACAGAGCTAGTATATTCTCATCCATTGTTGAGCTGAGTAGCTATTAGGATCATAAATTTAAACAGACCAACAAATAAAAAAGGAGCAAGGGAAAAAGAGAAGGAAGGAAGGAGGGAACTAACGAAGGAAGGATGGAAAGAAGGAAGGAAGCAAGGGAGGAAGGAAGGCTTATAGTAGTTTCATCAATGAAATTTAATTATGCGGTTTTTGTTGTTGTATCTTCTTGTTTTCTATGTTTTCAAAATTGAGCATGTATTATTTAATAATTAGAAAAATGAATGTTCTTAAATAAATCTAGCTTTAAAGTTGAATTCTCGATTAGTAAGTATTCTGATATAAATACAGCCACATACAATCACAGTTATGTGTTATTCTCATTTCTAATCATTAAAAGTTTTTCATGTTTTACTTAATCAGCTCTAAAACTTGAGTTCTTAAAAAGTTAATGAGATAGCCACTATGGAGAACAGTATGGAGGTTCCTTAAAAAACTAAAAATAGAACTACCATATGAACCAGCAAGCCCACTACTGGGCATATACCCTGAGAAAACCATAATTCAAAAAGAGTCATGTACCAAAATGTTCACTGCAGCTCTATTTACAATAGCCAGGACATGGAAGTAACCTAAGTGTCCATCAACAGATGAATGGATAAAGAAGATGTGGCACATATATACAATGGAATATTACTGGGCCATAAAAAGAAATGAAATTGAGTTATTTGTAGTGAGGTGGATGGACCTAGAGTCTGTCATACAGAGTGAAGTAAGTCAGAAAGAGAAAAACAAATACCATATGCTAACACATATATGGAATCTAAGAAAAAAAAATCGTCATGAAGAACCTAGGGGCAAGATGGGAATAAAGACACAGACCTGCTAGAGAATGGACTTGAGGATATGGGGAGGGGGAAGGGTAAGCTGTGACAAAGTGAGAGAGTGGCATGGACATATATACACTACCAAAAGTAAAATAGATAGCTAGTGGGAAGCAGCCGCATAGCACAGGGAGATCAGCCCAGTGGTTTGTGACCACCTAGAGGGGTGGGATAGGGAGGGTGGGAGGGAGGGAGATGCAAGAGGGAAGAGATATGGGGATATATGTATATGTATAACTGATTCACTTTGTTATAAAGCAGAAACTAACACACCATTGTAAAGCAATTATACTCCAATAAAGATGTTTAAAAAAAAAGTTAATGAAAGAATGTATAGAATACTGCTATTTCAAGCTATTTCTTGTTTCAACATTTGCAACCCATGTTGATTTTTAACTCTACGCCTTTACCTATGCTTATAAATAATGGTGATTAGTATGAAAAGCAATAGCCAAGAGAGAAGGCCTCTTCTTTATGTAGTAAAGAGAAACAAACAAATAACTAATTTAAAAATACTAAGTTATGTCTAAATTATTGCCAGGTGTAATAAATTAGCAATCATACAGAAACCTCAAAGTTAAGGGTTTTATTCATTTTAGTCATTGGACCTAGATAATGGTGAATTAAATTATAAAACACAAAACTATTGATTTCGATGGCATCTGCATTTGCCATGGGAGAAGTTTGCTAATCCTGCTTTACTAAGATATTTTATTTTATCAAAAACTAACCTTTCTCTTTTCAGGTCTGAAGTCTTTTGTAGGGATCCTGATCCATTGTTTGAAGAAACTCACTGGGGTCATTATCCTAACTCTCTTCTTTCTGAGCATATTTTCTCTGATTGGGATGGGGCTCTTCATGGGCAACCTGAAGCATAAATGTTTGCGATGGCCCCAAGAAAATGAAACTGAAACACTGCACAACAGAACTGGAAACCCTTATTATATTCGAGGTAAGAATCCCTTGCATCTATATCAAAAAAATTAAAACTTTTCTTACTGGAAAAACATTCTTCACAGAAATATTGAACATTCAATTTCAGAACAAATTTGACTTCAGAACAACCTTCATATAAATGCCATAACTATGCTCAAGTACTAATTTGGATCAGTTTCCTTTATCAGGATAATAAAGTTCCAAGTCTTCAGACAGTTAAATCAGGGAAACCTAAGTTTGGAATTGCTAACTTGCAAGTTTTATCCTTTCATAAATAAATAAATATGACCAAAGTCTTAATTGCAATTTTATCAGAGTACAATCCTCATGATACTACCTTTCTTCCATAAAGTTGTTTAAAATTTAAATGTAATTATACACATTAGAAACTTTGGGGTGATCATATAAATCAAAAAATGACCTACAATATAGAAATTCTTACTATTGTTGTATTTCAATTGCTGCTGCTCATTTTAAATGCTTTGAGTTATACTTTGATGAATAATGAAAATATTTTAGGCTAACAGAAATAATGTCAAACAAGTATTGCTTAGCCCTTATACATAAGTAATTCACATGCCTGATCACATATCTTCACCATAATCCTGCAGAAAAGACATGAATAACTCGTTACCAACAGGGAAACAGAAGTAAAGAGAAATTTTGTGAATGTTCTAGCATACTATAACCACTCGGTGGCAAAACTAGGATTCTAGCCAAACTCCACCTGGCTTTAAAACCCATTCCATTTTCACCAGGCCATACTCTCTTATTAGATTTTCCCCTCATATTAAAATCATCAGCTCCTTTCTGACAGTATTTAGAAAAAACCAAAAGCATATTGTTCAACTAATAAAAATAAAATATTGTTTAACCTTAAGTAGTCCTTCTACCTTAATTTTATTTATACTTTGGATTTAATAAGTTCTAAAACAAATCTTAATAAATTTTACTCTTTGGTTTGTCCCATAATATGATATGATGCAAGTAATGCAAAATTATTAGTATATATGTGAAATGTTTCCTTATTATGTAGGTCTATTTCATGGTCTTAATTCTAGTGATAAGAACAATAGGAGATGGATGTTAAATCTTAGATTCCAAATGAAATCCCCTTTAGCTTCTTTGATGTTGTAATAAAAATATGCTAATTACTAAAAATTTTGCTACTTCACTGGTTATTGCTAAGAAAATAGAGTCCAAGTTCTTTTCTTTGTTAAAGTATGTATATTATAATGAAATCATTTTAAAGATTATCACTTTAATATTTGTCCAATTCTAGTCATTCCATTTTCTCAAATAGCATGTTAGGAATTGCTGGAAATATATTTGCAAAACATTATTTAATTTCCATGTCGTAGTCCTTGTATTTAGAAGAACACTTGGGAGTGCTCAGTTCTAATGTCAAATTTCATTTGGTTTTTGACAGTCACTCAAAAGTTTTGATTAATGGTTCCTAACTATGATTTTTAAATTCTTCTAAAATTATTTTAGGTGACAAATTAAAGTGACATTTTCTGAGATTGGTGTAATTCAATTTTGTATACACACACACACACACACACACACACACACTCACCAGGACTGATCTCATGGGTTTGATTTGTGTGATTTGAATTCAGAACCTAAAAAGCAATGCTACTAATCCTATATGTTCCCAACCCTGGTAACTGATATCTATAAATACACAATTTACATTTTGATTGATAGCAGATAAAAATACCTGGATGAATTCTATGGGCTATGACTCAGATTAGCTCAGATTATGATTGAAACTAGGTGATATCAGGACAAGTAATTAGGCGGCACTGGACACTCATTGTAGAAAAATAAGCTGCAAAGTGGGAAGAGAATGGAAATTAAACCCAGAGGCAGAAAGCTCTGGTCTTCTGTTCAGGAAGATCATCAGGAATAAATCCTGGAAGGAATAATCCTCAATTTTCAAATAGATTAGTCTTGGGAATTTTTCTTTCAGGGTCTGGTCATACCTGGCTGGAGTAGGTGGATTGCCAGAGGTCTTTTGGCCTGTACACTGGATGCTAGGACAGCCTCCTAGATTTAAAAGAAAAGCGGGGGAGTCAGGCTCTATGCTCCTTCCTTCTCACTGTACAGAAGTGTGTTCATCTGTACAGATTTAACTGGGTTTCAGATATGCTGTCCACTCAAGATTAGATATGGAATATCATTTCTTTCCTATTTTTCAGAAACAGAAAACTTTTATTATTTGGAAGGAGAAAGGTATGCTCTTCTTTGTGGCAACAGAACAGATGCTGGGTAAGTGGTATTAATGTTTTCTTCTATTGTAACCAGAAGTGAGGTCTGGCTGTTCAACGCTCAAAAGCCGGTAAAAAGGCCAGGTTGGTGGAAAGGAAAGTTTGCTTTATTTTGGGTGCCAGCAACCGTGAGCAGGAGATGGGGTGGGGAGAGGGCGGAAGCCTGTGTCCAATGGACGACTCTGACCCCACCGCCCTGACAATCAGGGAGCAAGAGCTTTTATAGATGGAGGGAGGGGACTACAGGCAGGAACAGCGCAGTCAGCTCTGACAGACATCTTGACATTGGTCATCGGTGGTCTGACCAGCATCATCTTGATTGTTTAAAGTACAGTTAATCTTCAGTTCCAGGGTCGGTTTGTTCCCATTTCCTTGAGGCCAGTTCTTGGAATTATGGCAGCTCATGTCACGGCTACAGTCTGGTCTTCATGTAGTTAACTTCTTCCACCTGGTGGGGATTTCAGCATCTATAGACAGCTCACAGGATATGGCTCAGAATATTATCTGTAGCCCTTGAGAAGGAACTAAAGGTCCTTGACTATGTTTAATGACTAAACTATTATTATTTGGTCTCCTTTGACTGTTTTCCTTTGTTTCTACTTTTTCTCACTTCTCTGATTAAACTTATTCTTTGGTTAAAGTTTTTCCACAGACAAAAGTCAGGATGAGAACATGGGAGAGCAAGGACCATAGGGTCCTGCTCCGTTTCAGTATCCCTGATCAATAGTATTTATTTAATGATTATTGCTTTTATTAATGGTTCCCATTTGATTACATAATCTCATTTTACCATCAAAACCATGCTGAGAAGTGTACAATATGGAATACTATTAATCTGATTTTACAGAAAAAAGTATAATGGATAGACTAGCTAAATGGTTTATTCAAGGTCAAGAAGTTAGTAAATGGAAGAGCTGGGACTTAAATAAGAATCTGATTTTCTGTTTTCAGTGTGCCCCAGAGCTAATAGGAATTATCAAGAAAGAAAATATAATCTGTTCTTCAGCCCGAAGACTTTGAAGAAAAAAAAATTAAAGATATGATGTTATTTCACTTATTTTATGGCTTGTATGTCTTTAATGAATATAATTTACATTAATCACAAGCTGATTGCTCTTAAAAACAGTACTTATAAATAATTCTTCAGTGAGATGACAAAACTCTCAAGTTTTATTGTCCTATAATTTCAGATGAAGAGATAAGAAGGTAGAAATAGAGTGCTTCTCAGCAGTACTATGACTCAATTCCTTATGTTACTTCCCTAAGCCAGGATGACTTGACATCCATTTGTAAACTCAGCTCTTTCTTAGAGGCTCTGGGCACAGATTGACAAAAAAGCACACGGGAGAGGGGAACATGAGTTATGTAGTTTAGTTGTATTAAGGTGATTTAGACATATTGTTGCTTACTCAACTCTTTTTGCCACCCTACTTCTGGGCTTCCTTTCTGTTTTCAAGTCCAGATTGTGATTTCGTCGCATCGTTTCTGCCCCATCCCACTCGAGCTAACCCTTTCAATGGACATTCCAAATTAAATTTGACCTGAAATGCATGTTGGAGATATCTGGTCATGGATAGAAAGAATCACAATGATATAGTATGTCAAGGTCAGAAGAGAGAGTCATACAGCGTTTCACCTGCAGCCATCATACTTTGCTGCATGGTAAACTATCCTAAAAGTTGGTGCTTTAAGACAAGAACAAAAATTCATTTGTTCGGGCTTCCCTGGTGGCGCAGTGGTTGAGAGTCCGCCTTCCAATTCAGGGGACACGGGTTCGTGCCCCGGTCCGGGAAGGTCCCACATGCCGCGGAGCGGCTGGGCCCGTGAGCCATGGCCGCTGAGCCTGCGCGTCCGGAGCCTGTGCCCCACAATGGGAGAGGCCACAACAGTGAGAGGCCCGCGTACTACAAAAAAAAAAAAAAAATCATTTGTTCAGATTCTGTAGGTCAGCAATTTAACAAGCCTCAACACACAAGTAAGTACTTTTTAAACCTTTGTTTGCATCACAATTGTTAACCATTAACAAGTATGCAAAACAAGTCACATGGCCAAAGTTCCAATAATGTAGGAGGAACTACAGAAAGTTGTGGATGGAGGAAGCATGATTTATTGGGCCACTACTGTCATAATGGACCACAACACCCAAGCCCCAGTAGGTAAAAGTATGAAGACTCCATGAAAGGAAATGAAATAAATATTTAATCATCTTTCTACCAAACTGCCAGTTCTGCTTATAAATTATTGATAATAAAATTTTTCTCA
The DNA here is from genome assembly GCF_003031525.2 of Neophocaena asiaeorientalis asiaeorientalis. Classification (NCBI taxonomy): domain Eukaryota; kingdom Metazoa; phylum Chordata; class Mammalia; order Artiodactyla; family Phocoenidae; genus Neophocaena; species Neophocaena asiaeorientalis. Next base: position 594,895 of record NW_020185336.1, read on the forward strand.
CCCTTGAATAATGGGATGTAAGGATTTGAGATGATATCACTTAAAAATTAAACCCTAAACTACTACAGTTTTATTTTTATCAGTGTTATTTTCTATCAGTTATACTTTCACTTTGATACTGGGTAGTAAAGAAATCTTTAACAAAAGGCTTAGCAAAAACCATTTGTGAGGCCCTGTTGTCTTTTAGTTTAATTAACACTGTTCACTTATATCAACTTAAAATCTAACACATATGCAGCTTTTTCCGCTGGGAATTTTTTGGGAGAAGACTACTTCCTGTGGAAGAGGGAGCCGTTTATTATTCATGGGCAGATGTTATATATTTATGATTTGACCATAATCTGAAAGTCACCTAAGAGTAAACAGTTTTTCTTTTCTGTGTCTTAATTAGTCAGTGTCCTGAAGGATATGTGTGTGTAAAAGCTGGTGTAAATCCTGATTATGGCTACACAAATTTTGACAGTTTTGGCTGGACCTTATTAGCCTTATTTCGGTTAATGATGCAGGATTACCCTGAAGCACTTTATCACCAGGTAAGAACACAGAGAATCTGCACTGCACAGAAAAATGGTGCCATGCTCCTCCTTTCTGAAATAATGATCAAATATAATACACTGTATTAAATTTTTATGTGAAGAAGAATTTGAGGACAGAAGAAAAGAGGACGAGAATTACCTAATGTCAAACTGTTTAAAACTGAGCCCAAGTCTGTGTTCTTATGTATGGTATTGATATCTTATTTAATCTTTGAAACAATCCTACAAGGATATAAATATGTATATGCGCTTTTTTATGAAGACCCTAAGATCAGAGCATTTAGGTAATCTCCCCAAAGTTAAAACACATGTATCTGCCAGAGATCACTATACTACTGCTCTGTGCTCTCAGACATTTGACATTAACTAAGTAAAGAGCATTTCTAACTACTAATTCTTTAGACAAAAAAAACTGAACCTATGAGATTACCATGTATTAAGAAATTATTTGTTGAATGCCCACAATGTACTCCTTCTCTTTAATTCTCTATTTCTTCTCATTCTCCTTTAATATTCAATCAGGCTCCAGTTGTAATAGCAGAAAGCCTGCTGTTATGAGACTTGAAATCAAAATGCTGAGAGTCCTCCTTTATAACTGATGATTTGGGTGCCATAGTGTCTCAGAAGGATATAATACGTGCTCATTAAAATAGAAATTCAATTTTTCTTTTAAGAAAAGTTCCAGTATAGTGGAATATGCAGTGTCATTTCAGCAGCATAGTTAATATGGAAGGATATTAGATAAAATAAGTAAATTACTTTAAATTCCAAAAGTATTTACAGTTGAAGAAGAGCACTCTTTTTAAACACACACACCATACTTTTTATGATTGAATAAATTATGGTGTGTGTGTATGTGTGTTTACAGGCCATTAATAATGATAAGGATAATATAATATATTTTTGGCACAAAGATTCATAATATATTATTAAATGAAAATCAAGTAAACCAAACATGCTTGTAGTATAATTATATTTCTAGTAAAAGTACATGAAAATACTACAAGTAACTTTTTCTTTATGCAAACTATATTTTTCTAATTTTGTAAGAGTAGTTATATTGTTATTTCCCAAAATTTTGACAAGCATCAATGCCTCCTCCACAACACTGTAAACTTCTTATTTCTAAAATAATCTCATCATGTTATTCTCCTTCTAACAATCCTTCAGTGATTTCCAAATTTCTGTGAGATGAAGTTCAAAGTCCATATGCATTGTCCATAGTGCCCTTTAAAATCTAGTCTCAGCATTTGTTGCCAGATTCATTTCCCAAAAATATCCCAATATATACTCTCTGCTTTATTTGAGTCAAAAAGATTTGCTGTTTCCTAAATGACCTTTGCCTGTAATTTCTTGTTTCAGTGTGTACAAATTCAAGTTTCTTCCATCTTCAGTCTCATGTCTCAGATTTTTGCCTCCAAGCTATATTTCTTTTTTGAGCTTTTCCCCAACCTCTTCTTTTAGAGCTGGACATATTCTACATCAGAATTCCATGGTACCCTGTAATTGCCTCAGGTAGTGGTTATTTTAATTGCTTGTTCAGCATTTCCTCCCACTACCTAAGAAGAAGTATTTTGTCTTATTTTAATTTTTGTATTCTCAGCATCTAACACAGAAATGTTTGATGAAATTTTAATAAACAAAAATATAAGTAAATATTCATGGGTTATGTTACTTTATATAATAGTGAATGTCTTGCCTTTTTTTTTACAGCTTTCAAAGTGCGTTAGCTAATTTTCTTGGTAACATTGGTCTAAAGGAAATCCTCTCCTACAACCAGTGAAATGAGAAATCAGTTTGGGAGTGCCCTGGTGCTGGAGTCTTACAGGACCTTCATCATTATTGTACTCTAAATTTTTATTGACTAGTGTAGATAAGGTTTGCTTTGATTTGGACTTGGTTTTTACTCTGAGCATTGCCCTATGGAACTAAACTGACTGTGGCTAGGGATATTTGGTAATTATTCCCAAAGAGTACAGCTCACGTTTTAGAGGATATCATTCTCCGTTTGTTCAACAAATATTTATTTGACCCAAGTACTCTTTGATACAGCATCAGTACAGAAATGAACAAAGCAGATTGTCAATCCTCATGGAATGGAGTTATGTTTAGCAATGGTTAACGTAATGCATACTTGCCATGAGCTAAGATCTTCTCATACATTGTTTCATTTGATTTTCATAACAAATCTATGACAAAGGGGTATAATTAGCCCCTATTTCCTGCTAAAATATAATAGAACTAGAATTTGTATACTTTTCCATTCTAATAAGATTGTATACTTTTATTCTCCATCAGCTTCATATAGGGGAAAGAGCAAAAGTTTTGAATTCAGACATTCCCCCACAGTTGTGAGATCTTTGCCTATCTAATTTTCATCTCTTTTCTATGTGGTAAACCCCACACGAATGTTTTGCCCAGAATTAATAAAATAATAACCATAAAGTATTTATTAATATACATGTCCTGCAGTGTACTCCATGATATCTATTACTAACTCCTGAATATACTGTAAATGACAGCCATTTAGTAGGAAAAATATTTAACCACATCCTAAATAGCTGACTCACTGAGATAATCGAGTTTATTAAAAGTACCTTTAAAGAAAAACATACTATAGATTAATAAGAAATTATTTCGGACTAAATGTTAGAAGGTCGTATTAATTTGTAAACATTCTTAACTCTGTTATATCAACACAGTATTTTCTGTAAATACCTGTCTATTGATTCAAATGAATACTTAAAAATTAAAACTATTCCCATTTGTTTTCTTGAAATTTGTTCATATACTTTTAATCAATGAAGATAAATCAGTGGACTATATTTTGAATTTGTCGTATCTACTTATAAATTTAAAAGTTTTCTGATATATCTTAGGTAATTATTATGAAATAAAAGCTAGTCAATGCGCAGTTTGGAAATCTACAGTTTTGTATTTTTCTATCCACAAATGACTTCATATAAGTGAATGATATGACTTTCCTTTGTGATTTGTCTAGAGGTTCATCAACAAAGCAGGTATTCCGACAGATATAGAAATATTCCTGTTCCTCACCCCTTTGAATAGAACTGATTTTGTACCTCGTTGTGATGTTTCCATAAAGTTCAGAGGAAAGTAATCTCCAAACAGTCATTCTTTGACTTTATTACACTTCGTATAGTTAAAGATTCTACTTCAAAGTAAATAATCTTTCATATTCAGACTGTCCAGCTTTCTTTATTGAAAGATGACAGTTTTTTCCTTTCAACATGTTTACTCTGTTAATGAAGACATAAAAGTCAGATGTTCAGCCTGAATTAATTAAATTACTAAATTCTTCCCTGGTTTTGTACCATATATTTTGTACCTTACATATATGTCTAAATTGAAGAGCTTTCATTTATTTCTCCAGGTAGAGCCAGTACTTAAGCTGTCTTGTGATTACATTCCACTTATAACTAAATTATTTTCATAACAAAATTTCATTTTTCATTTTAAAATAACAGATTGCAGGAAGACAAATAACGTTTCCTCTCTGTCCTGTTTTCCACCTTTCCTTAGATCCTTTATGCTTCTGGGAAGGTCTACATGATATTTTTTGTTGTGATAAGTTTTTGGTTTGCCTTTTATATGGCAAGTTTGTTCTTAGGCATACTTGCTATCTCCTGTGAAGAAGAAAAGCAGAGAGCTGCTGAAAAAGCTAAGAAGATTAAGCTGGAGCTTCAGCAGGCTTTAACGGAACTTCAAGAAGGAAATAAAGCAGCAGAGGTACAGATTTTTTAAATGCTTTTTTGGAGTCAGAGTTTATCTTCTTGGAGCATATTGTCTTCTAATAGATGCTCAATATCTGTGTGTGGTACATAATAAGATCATAAGTGATTTTAATAGGAGGGCTCACTTTTGCTACATAACATTCTTTCCTGAGTGTGGTGTGGTAAGAGTGACCAACATGTTTAAGATTTTGTTTTTGCTCCAAAATGCATACTACTACTGCTGATAAACTATGGATATATTATACATTTTTTTGAACTTGACTTCTCTTAATGCAGGTATAATTTATTAATTTAAACTTGCTTCAGACAGCACATCAGAATTAGCTTTGGAAAATGTCAGTGTTCAACTCAAAAGTGACAGTGCCTTCCATAATTTAGAAATCAGAAAGTACTAAAAGCATGGATCGAAGTATAGTACTGAAGTTGTAAAAAGAGGAAAAAATTTTACTTTATTGACTTTCTAACTCGTTCAAGAGGAAATGCACTGTGCATCCTGACCTAAGGAGTTATTTTACCTGTGGAATAATTAAATCCATGATCAGTAAAATTTAATACAGTTTTACTCTAATTTTCAATGACCTTAGTGTTGTGTTTGAATATATTTTCAGATGTTTAGCCTCATAGCAAAAGATTTTGCCCACGAATCTAAAAGTATTGACAGAAGTAACATTAAAGAAGTAGAAAATTATCTTTAAAAATCTAAATTGTGCCATAAGTGTGCAGAAAAGAAGAACAGGACCTAGGAAAGCAACCAGAAGTAGCTTTCTTATATGCCACAGGACCTAGCTAGCTCACACCTCCTCTTAGGTTTAGAGAGGGATAGGTTTAGCTCAGTCTCCTAATATCCCTACCCAGAAGCTGTCAAGGTGTGCAGTGGGCAGAAGCCAAAGCAGCCTAAGGGGGACGGAACCCATGCCTCTTCTGAGGTGTTGCTCCCTTCCTCTGTGTTGTGAGAAGTCCCCCTGCCAAGAAGCTTGTTCTTTGGAGGGTGCTTGGCCCAAAGTGATCACAAGCAAGTCCAGTGCTCCCACCCCACTGGCCTAGTTACAGGACCCACTTGCGGGAGGGGGGCCATGCCCTGCCTTCTTTTCCATCCTTCTGGAATATTTATTTTTGCACTCTTAACACTTGCTAATAAAGATTGTCTACATGGGAAAAATACTCGAACTATATTTTCTAGTAGATGTAAAAAGGACAGATTGCCGGAGCAAACAAAAGATAGAAAGGAGCTATATCCAGAATCCTCTCACAAAAAAAGATAAAAAGAGCTGAGGAAAAGTAAAGGGCAAAAGATTCACTCCGGCATGTGTAGTATGACTGGCTAAGAAGTTCATTAATACCAAAGGCCCCTGCTGGGCCAAAAAGAGGAAAATGCTAACTTCCCTGTTATATAACCCTTTCGTTAAGTTGTCATCAGTAAAGAAGCTCTAGAAAAGTCATTCCACTACAAATTGGGGTCTGAATGATATGATATAGGATCATACCAAATGACAAGTTATTGATAGATATGTGTATCTATGAGGTTTCAATGCATACAATTGAAAAATGAATCAATTACAGACCGTATGAAGAAAACATGTATAAAAAGAAGCTATCAAACATAGCCATCATATCACCCATGAGGAAGTCACAGAAGAACAAATTACAAAAGCTTTCTGTCTCTAGAAATGAGTCTGAGGTCCTTCAGATTGAATGATTGTAGTCTGAATGATATGTTGAATGTGTAATTTGTTTTGAAGTGGCATTTCAAATCTCAAGGGCTACACACAAATGCATTCAAGAGCACAATACTTCTCTTATTCCAGATGAGATGCCCTATTAGCTCTGCTTATGAAGAACTTAGATTATTCCCTAATTTCCCAATATCTCCATTCCTTTGGCTATTTGGATCACATAAAGCCTTTCTGGTTTTAATTAAAATCTTTCAATTATAAAAGATTTCTGTTCCTGGAAGAGTACTAGAACATTTTGTCATGCAAAAGTTTTCTGGGAAAATGAGAATAAAAGTTATTTTCACAAGATGTACTTTCTTTTCCTTTCTTATTTATAAGAAAACACTGGACAGTGAAGAATTTAAAATGGAACATACTGAGGACCCTTTAGGTGACCGACCTGATTTAACCCTAGACAGATTCTAATTCCAATGTTGGAATTACTGGGCAATTACATATGTGTTTCATATTCTCACATTATAAGAAAACAGTAGATCATATTGGCTAAAATCAGAGTTTTGCAGTCAGATAAATATAGATTTAAGTCCATTTTAGCCACTTAATAGATGTATGATATTTGCCAAGTCTGTTAACCTTTCTAAACTTCAGCTTCTTTATCTGTAAGGTGTGTATTATAATATCTGTGTCATAGGTTGTTGTGAGATTCAAATTAAATAAACGTTTGTAAAGCACTTAGCACTGCTTAGAATATACTAAGCAACTGAAAAAATGGTAATGGCTAATTATAGGAAAGACAAGAAGACAACTGCAAGAAGGTACTGTCGTCCATATGGAGAATACTTGTCAATATAAAATTCTTTAAGTCTTTGACTATGTCCCCCTTTTAGGGATAATTAAAGTAATAATAATAATATTGATAATAATAGTATATAATGTTTATTGAGTGTCAACTATGTGCCAGACACATAATTAGTGTCTTAACAAATTCTCAAATTTAATCTTTATTGAGAAGTTCCAGTTACAAAGTTTGATCTATATTTATTGGTAATTGATTTCTCAACACTGAGAAAGAGAACCCATTTTTCATCACTTTACCATCATTGTTCTGGAGAATCAACACTGAAACAATATTATTTCATCAGTTACACAGTTGGTAGGTGAAACTTTCCTATGAATTGTCAGTTATTGGCAAAACCTTAGAAAAGAATGATTTATACAACTGTAGGAATATAAATATTAAAAAAAATTTTGCCCATCTAAACTGATATCCTTACAGTTCATCTGTATAATTAAACATTATTGACAATATTCTGTATGTTAGGCATTGTATTAAGCATTGGAGATTTTAAAATTAATAAATATAAATACAGTGTCTATCATCATGAAGCTAATGGTCTAATGGGGAGATAAACTATAAAAATAAATGGTAACTTTAGGACCCCCAGACATTATGTTTCCTGATGTTATGAAATAGGAAACATAAAACACCACAACATATTCTTGCCATGCTAAGTCTAATATGCCTCTAGATCTAACCATCTTTTTCCAGAGACTATAGGAGAGAGAAGAATGCATTAAATTAAACTAAAAAGACATAATCTGCCAAATTAAGAATGTGGAAAATTCTACAATATAAGTGATTCAGTGTCTTTAACAAATCACACAGGCTAAATAAACTTAAAAGCATGATAATCAGTAGAACTGCAAACCAAAAAAAAAATGTATATCATTTTGTATTTTGATTGGAACAAGTCAACTATAATAGAATGTTTCTGAGAAATGAAAGAAAATTGAGCATGGTCTGGGTCTTGGATAATATAAAGGAATTAATAATTTTGCTGACTGTGATAATGGTGTTGTGGTTATCTTTTTTAAAAGCTTATTCTGAAATTTTATGATATTTGAAATTTGATTTAAAATACTTCAGGAAAAAAGTAGGGTGAGTAATACATGAAAAATGGAAAGTATAATGTCATTAATGGTTGAAGCAACCTATTGGGTACCTGGTGAGTATTATTCTCCACTAAAAAATTAAATGAAAATATGGGGAGTGCTATAAAAGTGAGAAACTTAGTGCTTTGAAAACTTGTAATAAAGAATTTCTCTGAGTCAGAAAAGGTTTTTATTGAGGACTTGGCACTTGAACTGAGATCTGAAGAATGAGTCCGTTCTCTCTGGCAGGACGGAACAAGATGAGTCAGAGGATTAAAAAGGCCAGTGGGGTTGCAGTAGAGAGAGGAAGTCTGGGTCCAAGATGAACACTTCAGGTGTTCATTGCTAAATGCCAGGAGTATGACTGGGTTCTTCCTTTTTCATATCTCCCCTCCAGAGAAAATTGAAACCAGCAGTGAGAAGAATCCTAGCCCGTTCTTCCAGTTTAATTTTAATGCTGGATTGTCTAAAATTCAGGCATATATCCTTTTTAGCTCTTAAACTTCCAAAAAGAAGATTTTTGAGTCATAATCCTTTCAATTTACATTGTAAACTAGGTGTATCCTTAGGAGTTGGCCAACATATGGGCACTTATTGAGAAGTTCAATTGAGATAATTACTAGACTGATATGTGGTTTGTTCATTTTGTATCCTAAAACACATCCGTAGTTCAAGCCAAATCAGTAATGAGCATTGACTGTCTCAACAATAACGTTATCACTCTCCCCGCTCCACTGCTCCCCCCCATCACAGATGATGATCTTAACTGGATTGCTCTTTGTTGTAAATTCATCAAACATTGTCACCGTCACTACCAGAAGCAGCTCTATGAGAAGTAATTCCTCAGTATTAAGAATATAGTGGAAGATATTGTTCACGATATGACAAAGTATCATCTTTATGAAGAAACACCTGGGAAATTCCTATCAGACTTTAATAACAAAAATTATAGTTCTGTTGGTTTTTAACTCATGGAAATTTGGAATTATATAAATGATCACATATTTTATGTAGCCTTGTAAGTCAGCAAAGAAAATACTTTCTGGAATAAGCATTGGTTTAAATAAATAAATTAGCTTCACATCCTGAGCTTTTGCTTACTTTTTCAGTTTAAAAAAAAAAAGTGAGGCAACAGAGATCTGTAGACCTAAAGAATCTGTCATTTTCCTGATGGAACTCAGTACGTAGTACAGTTGGTTTTTACCTCCTCTAGCTCTAGTATTTAAATTAGAAGGACTTGACTCCTACTGAGTGAGATGAATATGATGATTCCCTTGATATCTACTCTGGGACTTCAGATAGACCACAGCAGAACCTGCCAGCCAGGGTGTTCTGGGTATGGGTATCAGTGAGCCTCAACCATGAATCCCCTCAGTGTTAGGGCAGCAGCAGGCCCATGCCAGTTATCTCTATTCAAAAGCTGCCTCACCTATTTAAATTTATTTACTATTTATTTCACCTATTAGGCTCACCTATTTACCAAATTAACAAGCATACAAATATTATTATTCTTTGTGTGTGCCAAGTGTAAAAACTGTTGGGAGCTCTATGGTGCAATGTCATCTACCCATTGCCAGTTTCTTACTGTTTAAATTCAAATACAAAATTTATACATGGTCACTAGAAACATCTGGGGCCATACTTGTGATAATCATGAATGTGTAGAACTTGTAACATCTGCATCGAAGCCGAGGAGTTTTGAGTGCCTTTCCAATGCAAGGGTTCTTTTTAACTCGGTAACCACATCAGCAAAACAGAGGTTGTCTTAAAATCGTTACTCAAGAGTCATGAGGGACAGAAAGAAGTGATTCGTTTTTGGAAGTATCAAATATGTTCTAACCAAAAATATCCTTTAAAATTCATTCTATTACCTGATATTACATGAGACATGTTTCATCATCTCAACACCAAATAATTGATTTTATCAAGAAAGTTTACAAAGTCATAGTTAACATATCCTCAAGTAAAAAATGTAAGGTGTTAGAGAAATGTAAGGTGTTATTGTCCGGTAGCATGTTTGCCAACTGCATATTCCACAATAATTCTAAACTGTACGCTGAATTCTTTGTCAAATATGGGTAATACCACTATCATTCTCTGATTTTCTCCTTTTATAGTTGACCTTATAATATAAAATGATTTTGTTGAGTTGCAAGTAGTACACATTCATTTTCCAAAATATCCTAAGTCAGTTTAATAATATCTATAGTGTAAAGAGTGGCAAATTATGGAACACAGAAAGGCTTTTGGAAGTAAGAATCAGCATTTTAAAGAAGGTTATAAGCCGTCTTATAGTTATTGTCTTAGATATACAAAGGGGAGAAGCCAGTATTAGACTCATCAAATTTCTTTTTAGACCAAGACTACAGAAATAGAAATGAAGAAAAGATCATCAACTTCTATGATTACTTCTTTGGATATGTTGGATGATGCTACCATCAGACATAAAGAAGGTAAAGTAAAAAATATTTAGACACTATGGAAGGTACCATTCATATGATTCACTTTTTTTTTAATTAATTAATTTATTTATTTATTGGCTGTGTTGGTTCTTTGTTGCTGCCCGCGGGCTTTCTCTAGTTGCAGCAAGCGGGGGCTACTCTTCGTTGTGGTGCGCGAGCTTCTCATTGTGGTGGCTTCTCTTTGTTGCGGAGCATGGGCTCTAGGTGCACAGCCTTCAGTAGTTGTGGCACAGAGGCTCAGTAGTTGTGGCACATGGGCTTAGTTGCTCTGTGGCATGTGGGATCTTCCCAGACCAGGGCTCAAACCCGTGTCTCCTGCATTGGCAGGAGGATTCTTAACCACGGCGCCACCAGGGAAGTCCCATATGATTCACTTTTAAGGAAATCCTCCAATTTCTTCAGAATTTTAGATGATAATAACTAAAATTTAAGGAATAACATGAGACTATTAGGGTAAACAATACTTTAAAATTTCATAAGCATAGTGTTTTAAACACTGGAAAAGGAACCAAAGAGTACCAAGGTATTTTCTTTGTTTAAAACTGAAAACAACATGAAGTATTACCTTGTAACTAAAAATACAGTTTGGTGTATATAACATTAACCTATTAAGGTCCTTTTTATACTTGTCTCTGCTTTTTAAATATATATAACTAGTAATCATTATTATAAACAATATTGAAAGACATTATTTTGTAAAGCATGTAAATCTAAAATTATAAATATACTCTCAGTTATATTCCATATTTTTTTTTCTTGAGAGGTACTCCTATGTTTTGATTCTAATACATAATTTGTCTCATTTTCATTTGTCTAACTTGAAAGCAGGAACAAAATAGAAGAAATTTACTTTGCTCAGATTTTTATTAATACAAAATATTTCTATTTGCTAATATAAAATCAGAAGTCTAGTTTCAAACCTCCCTTTGCATGCAAAAGTCAAAAATTTCTACTAGTTAGAGCTTAAATAAACAATTAGCTAATGCATAACTTTTCTATTCTTTCATTTCAGAACTTAGAAAATCCAGGAAGAGATGCCCATTTTGTTGGTATAGATTTGCTAAAACTTTCTTGATCTGGAATTGTTCTCCTTGTTGGTTAAAGTTGAAAGAGTTTGTCCATATGATTATAATGGACCCATTTACCGATCTTTTCCTTACCATATGCATAATTCTAAATGTACATTTTTTGGCCTTAGAACACTACCCAATGAGTTTAGAAACCAACAATATTCTCAACATTGAAAACCAGGTAAGGCTCTCATTGTACATTATTTTCTTTTGCAATTTCAACTTTTCTTTAGTCATCATTATCCCTGCTATTTTATTTTATAACTCCAAATTGTTGCAAATGCATTATATGAGTATGAGATGAAGTACTATGTTCATGCTTTCTCACCTCACCTCCCCCAGCCCTGCTTTGTAAATATTCTTATCATTGAATAGATTTATAGCTAGAGTCCGTTTAAATTTAATACTTCTAGCTAGCTGCATGGCAGTCAGGTTAAGTAGAAATTATTTATTTCCTCTCCCTTCTCAAATATCCCCTCTTTTGGTATGGTAGCCCCTAGATCAAGGTAGGGCAGAGGTGAAATAACAGACACAAGTCCCTCACTGACACCTGAATTTTGAATTCTGTTACAACTGCACCTAATCTTAGACTGGAGCTTATCCTTTTGGCAAGGTATTTTTGAGATTCGCCCATCTTTTCTTTCCACATACAATACAAAAGACAAAGATTTCTATGAGTTTAAAAACAAGTCACATTCAAGCAAATATATATTGTTTAATTTCGTTTGCTTTTATTGTTGTTTAGTTGCTTGATACCAATACGAACAGCCAACTGCTACCAATTTTGAACTATACATTTACTTGATACCAAAACAGTAATTTAGTTAGTTCTGCCAATGTAGTTTTCAAAGGACAGTTTCCATGGGTTTGCTTTTTTTCTGGATCATATATACTTTTGAAAAATTTCTTTTACAGTTTTAAAAATTAAATATCTTAATATGTACTCTTTAGCCCAAAAGGAACTATTGAAAATGAAAAGATTTTCACTCTCAAATATTCTTTTGTTTTCTTCCAGGATGACTTTTATTAAAGTAATTGAAGATTACACGATGTTTGACATTAGATTGTCAAACAAAACCTATGAGCCTGTACTTGTAATGCAGACTCTGAAACTAATCAGATCTTGACAGAGGAAATATGAAAAAGGTGGCAGTGAAAATTTACAGTTTCTGCGTGTGAGGGTTCTGATAGAGCTACTGGAATCATATTCTCATCTCTATGTTTTGTTCTATTTAGGTGTTTATTGGAATTTTCACAGCAGAAATGATTTTTAAAATAATTGCCATGCATCCATATGGGTATTTCCAAGTAGGCTGGAACATTTATGATAGCCTAATTGTGTTCCATGGTTTAGTAGAACTTTATGTAACACATTGTCATGGACTGGCTGTTTTTCGATCATTCAGGGTGGTAAGTAGAATCCAAGACCTAAATTTTATTTTATAAAAATTCATCTCAGTTTCCTCAGACATGAAGTGGGAAGAATAGTAATACCTATCCTTTTGGTATACTGGAGGTAGTAAATGAACTAATTCATATGTAACAAGCTTAGAAAGTAACCCAGAAAAGAGTAAGTAGTCTCCAATGCTGTTGCTTGGCTCAGGCATTAAAGGAAATATGCCATATATACAGCAAATTTGAGATACAGTTTCAGAAAGCAGGGTCAGGAATACTGGGTCAGTTTTGTGAAGCAGAATAATAAAGAGTCCCAGAAGCTGAATACCAGTGTGTAACTAAAGAATCAGGTGAGTGTTTCTAAATGTAGGGTAGAAAACTTTGTAAAAGAAGAACGGTCAGGCCAATAAAATGTTATTAGAAAATTATCAAGTCAGAATCACTATATGCCTGCAATGTAGGTGGTAGTAAAAGCATCAGAAAACTAGGCAAAGATATAATGTTATTAGAATGATATTTATAGAAATGTTGGGCATTTGATAAATAATATATTGTCTCATTCTTGGTAACAAGTTGAAGGAATGTAGCAGATATCAAGACCAATTAAGTAGATTTGATCTTATCCAAATAATTCTTCAGAATCCTATCTTAAATCTTTATCCATAGGCTTGTCTAATGAGTAAGAGAATAATATAAAAGCTGTATTTATCAAATTTATGGATGAAACAAGACTGGGAAATACAGACAATGTAATAAAAGGTAGTATCAAAATATCTGAAAGACTAGTAATGGACTGAATCTAAGATGATGACGTTTATTTATTTATTTTTTTGGCTGTGTTGGGTCTTCGTTTCTGTGCGAGGGCTTTCTCTAGTTGCGGCAAGCAGGGACCACTCTTCATCACGGTGCGTGGGCCTTTCTCTATAGCGGCCTCTCTAGTTGCGGAGCACAAGCTCCAGACGCGCAGGCTCAGTAGTTGTGGCTCACGGGCCTAATTGCTCCGCGGCATGTGGGATCTTCTCAAACCAGGGCTCGAACCCGTGTCCCCTGCATTGGCAGGCAGATTCTCAACCACTGCGCCACCAGGGAAGCCCTAAGATGATTAAGTTTTACATGGATAAATGTTAAGTCCTACCCCTGAGTCCAGAAAGCCAACTATATACCAGAAAAAGTTGAGGAAGGTATAGCACATATAAAAATAATATATGGATTTTAGATGACCCAAATATTAAGGTGATTTTGTGCCATATAAATAAAAATTTTTTAATCTGGTGAAAAGAAGTGAAATATTCAGACTAAGCCTAGCATGTTATGTTTGGTCTTCCATGTTATTTTTAAAGGTAAATACACAATAGAACTGTCAATGGAATTCACTGGAAACTGAAGACTTTTCCAGCATCATCTATATGTCAAAATGTGGGAAAATATTCAATACACTGTGAAAAACAAAACAAAGAATGGATACTTGCTTTACCAGATATTAAAACATAAAACTAGAATAATTATAATAGTATAATATTGAATGGGAATTGACAGATCAATAGAAGAAAATATACATGGATTTACAGTAATAAAGTATAGAATATGTAAGATGTATTAAGAATTATACATAAACTGAATTTTCAGTGCTTAGTATTAATAATGCTCAAAACTGAATATTACTTTAAAGACTACATATGTATATGTGTATAATGCTGATAAAATTTTTTAATGTACATCGTAATGAATAGTGACCAGATTTTTTGTTTTTTTCTTATTCTGGGTTTTACATTGCTCTATCAGTTGCGAATTTTCAAATTGGGGAGATATTGGCCAACTTTCAAGATTTTGCTGCTGACTCTTGGTAACTCAATCATGGCCCTGAAAGACTTGGTCCTGCTGTTGTTCACATTCATATTCTTTTCTGCTGTGCTTGGCCTGAAGCTGTTTGGTTCAAATTACAAAATATACGTCTGCAACATAGATGAAGACTGTCAACTTCCACGCTGGCACATGCATGACTTCCTCCACTCCTTCCTGAATGTATTCCGGATTCTCTGTGGAGAGTGGATAGAAACTTTATGGGATTGCTTTAAGGTAGCAGGCCAATTCAGTTGTATTCCTTTTTACATGATGGTGATTTTAGTTGGAAACTTATTGGTAAGTAATCCATGCTTTAAAATTTTCCTTGAAAAACTGATGTATTGTAGTCTGGCATTTTCACAATGTGGACTTATGGAAGCCAGTGGTCTATAACTGTGCTGTCTGATATGGTGGCCTCTAGCCACATGTGGCCATTGATCAGTTAAAATATGAGTGGTCCACTTTGAGATGTGTCATAAGTGTAAAATACCCACTGAATTTGAAGTCTTACCTCCCAAAAAAGAATGTAAATGATTTCATTAATAATTTTTATATCGAATGCATTTTAATTATAATATTTTGATACATTTAGTTGAATAAAATATATTAGTAAAATTAATTTCACCTGTTTTTGTTTACACTTTTAGTGTGCCTACTGGAAAATTGCATATGTGATATGCATCATATCTCCATTGGATAGCACTGGTTATAACCTGCTACTCAAAGTAGCTTTGGCTTTATGGGAGATAGTTATTAATGAAGACTCTCAGATTCCATCCCAGACCTGTGGAATCAGAATCTATATTTTAACAATATCCCCAAGTGATCTGTATGCACATTAAATTTTAAGAAGCACTTAAATGTAGCACTGGTTGTCAAATTTGACTGCACGTTGAAATTACCAGGGGAACTAATAAAAATAAATTAATGTCTTGGATTCATTCCAGAGATTCTGATTTTATTGGTATGTGGACATAACCTGGTCATCACGATTTTTTTTAAAATCCTCATTTGATTAAATTGTGCAGCAAAGTTGGAAAACCACTGATCTATAAAACTGTTATGCATTAACTAAGAGGAAATACTTTCACTTTTAAATTTCCAGTAATTGTAGTGATATTACCTTTTACTTCTTCAAGAAAAAAATGGCTTATAAGACAAAATTGTTCTTACAGGAAAAAAAAGAGATTCAATATTTACTTTTTATTCCTAAGTCATAGAGGTCAAGCACATCTCCCAAAAGGTGGGGAAAAAAAATCACAGGTTAGACTCCATTGTATCAGCACACTTCCTCATTGCTTCTGTTTACCCTGGGCATACTCCTGTCATATGCACACATTGACATTATGTTTAATTGTTCATGTACTTGTCTATCTTCCTTATTAAACTGTAGGCTCCATGAAGGAAGGGATCATGAGTCCTCCTATTAATCTTTTAGGAGACTAAGCTATTTTTAATTCAGAGCGCACTTAAACAAAGCAGTAGCATTTTATAGTGTTATAAAGTTCTTTCTTTAGATCACAGTTCCAGAGCATTTTGAACTTGATTTTCAGCCTTTTAATGCTCTTATCGTATATGTATATATGCATATATATACGTATATATACGTATATATATGCATATATACATATACGATAAGAGCATTAAAAGGCTGAAAATCAAGTTCAAAATGCTCTGGAACTGTGATCTAAAGAAAGAACTTTATAACACTATAAAATGCTACTGCTTTGTTTAAGTGCGCTCTGAATTAAAAATAGCTTAGTCTCCTAAAAGATTAATAGGAGGACTCATGATCCCTTCCTTCATGGAGCCTACAGTTTAATAAGGAAGATAGACAAGTACATGAACAATTAAACATAATGTCAATGTGTGCATATGACAGGAGTATGCCCAGGGTAAAAGTGTGTGTGTGTCTAAGATATAAGAAATCTTACATTGTAAGCTCTTAAATATACAGTTGCTGTAGCATAATTTTTCCTTCTCCAAATCCTGACACAAAAATCTATTCTCTCATTCATTCCATACTTAATTAATTTTTCAACAAATATTTTTATCATGTACTTTGTGCCTAGCATTGTGCTGGTTGTCTATTTAAGAGAAAACATGGTTTCTACTCATATGAAGCTTATAGTCATGAAATTCTTACTAAACACCCTTTTCATTTTTCTCACTGTGGACAATACTTAACCAAACAAAGGAAAAAGAAACAACCAACTACCTTAAATTATACTTGGTCTTTCCCTTTGTCCTTTGAGAATGATAGAGATGCTAATAGTCTAGTTCCTACAAGGGCCATGGAGCTCCTGCCCAGATTATCTGTAAGTAAGCCTTAATATCAAAATGGGACACTAGTGGGAGAAAATCAAACTATTCTGGGGATATTGGCATTCAATTACGGTCTTTTCAGTTTTTTTTTTTCCCATTGAGATTCTGTAACTGTAGGTTATAGAAAATATATGTTAGTTGTTCAGATGATCTTACCTGCAAGAAATTTCCAATGCTGAGCCATCTTATACCCTCTGTTTTATTGCTACACCAAAACTATGGTTACGATTAAGATGATTTATTTGATGACTTTATTAACTGCAAAAATATTTTGATTTTTCCATGAGTGAGTCTCATTTGAGCTTTCTCTATTCCTAAGTGTTAAAAAATATCTGGGTATTGAGAAGTAAAAGTAATTCATTAGAAATGAACACGATTTGGTGGGTACTTCATAATATTTTAGGTGTATATGTGCATGAGAAACAGTAATTATCAGAGTGCTTGAGAATTCACCTCTTCGCATAGATCCAAAATTCTGAAAGATATTTTAACAAATGAACACTGCAGATCTTCATATACTTAGCTATTTTATTTTATGTACACATAAATTTTCAGTATAAGTATTTTTAAAAGTAGATCTTAATATATGAAGAAATCAGAAATACAAGCAGGAAAATGTTATGTAAGTTATATACATATTATTACACATAATGTGTAACATTTGAACCTTTCCCTTTAAAAATAATAGGTAAAGCATAAAGTAAATTAAGTCTTCAAAAACTCAAATATCTGAAGAGAGGAGAGAAAACTGCCAGAATAGGCAAAATGCTCAAATTGCTACTTTAAGTCTAAGAGAATAATCAATATAAATCTCCAACACTAGAATCTAAAATTATAATCTATACCCTACAACAACAAACAAAATAAAAATCTGATTCTCTGGAAAATGTACATGCCTTGATCTTATTTCTCAGTGATAGTAAAGGTCGAAATACACACTATCCTCAAATTCAAAATAGCTTGCAAATATTAGGAATGATTCTTCCATCACTCATCTCTTTCTTATTTGACCAAATTTATTATCACAGAGAATCAATTAACCTACCCAATCCCTGTGCTTGCACCTCACAAGGAAAGTTAGATGTGGGCTTCAGAACCAGGGATAGCTCTCTCCCCATGAGATTCCTCATGGGTTTGCAGACCCATGAAGATGTCATTACACATCTTCCTGGGTTAGGGCTAAAGTGAAGTCAGCCACCTGGAGTAGCAATTCATTTTCTCACTTTGGGAGAGTTAGCCTGGCTTAGTGAGAAAAACAAACTTTGGAATAAGACAGACTTATGTTCAACCTGTGTGATCTTTGATACTTAGCATCTGTAAGCTTTGTGGTTCTCATCTGTAAAAGAGAAAAAATGATATTTCATAGAATATTGTGACCTTGAGATGAGTTCTGGCTATACAAGCCACTAACACAGCACCTGGCCCACTGTAGATGAGCAAAAACTGAATAGCCTAAATAACATTGTAGTGTGTATGCTGTTTTCAAATCTCAGGTCCGCTTTTTTAGAAGATTATTTTGTCATTGTTGTTTGAAAGGAAACAGAAAAATGAGATGCATTTAACCTCATTGAC
Organism: Neophocaena asiaeorientalis asiaeorientalis; assembly: GCF_003031525.2. Classification (NCBI taxonomy): domain Eukaryota; kingdom Metazoa; phylum Chordata; class Mammalia; order Artiodactyla; family Phocoenidae; genus Neophocaena; species Neophocaena asiaeorientalis. Next base: position 613,457 of record NW_020185336.1, read on the forward strand.
TTCCTCATTCAGATACTTTACCTGTTTCTGGCATTGGTCAGCTCATTTAGTTCATACAAGGCTGCAACAACTGAAGAGAATGATGAAGCAAAAAATCTCCAGCGTGCAATGGCGAGGATTAAAAAAGGAATAAATTATGTGCTTTCTAAAATATTATGCAAAACCCAAAATGTTCCAGAGGAAACAATGGACAATGTAAGTGACATATATGTTAAAGAGAATATTTCTGACCATACTCTCTCTGAATTGAGCAACACCCAAGATTTCCTCAAGGATAAGGAAAAAAGCAGTGGCACAGAGAAAAACACAATGACCGAAAATGGGAGTCAGTCACTTATCCCCAGTCCCAGTGTCTCAGAAACTGTACCGATTGCGTCAGAAGAATCTGATATAGAAAATCTGAACAATAAGGAGATTCAGAGCAAGTCAGGTGATGGAAGCAACAAAGAAGTAAGTTGTTTTAATATCATGATTTCTTATTGTTGATTGATGGCATTGTTGATAAGGAAGTGAAGCAGTGCTGAAGTTCCCGAGTTAGATTACCCATTCAATCCTAGCTATAGCATTCCTTGCTCCTGATTTTCTGCTGCTGATCAAGTTTCTTAAACTTTCTAAGCTTCAGTTTCCTCGTCTGTAAATGAGGATAAACTTGTATCTATTTCTTAGAGGAGATAGAAAAGAAAGATTGAGAAAAATAGTTCAATAGTGCATAGAATAATGCCCATATATAGTAAGCACTTAGTAAACATCAGATAATATAATTATAATAGTCTGTCCATTAATAAGCAAGCAGCATGGGGTGATGAAAAGTATATTGAAGAAAACTACATTTAAAAAATCTGTGTGTGTTATTGGAGAAATCACCAAACTCTCCTGGACTTTATCATGTTTAAAATATAAGATGGGACTAGAAGAGTGCTAAGTTACTTTCTTGCTTGCTAAAATTTTAAGATTCTTGTCAGTTCATTTCTGCAACGTATTATAGCATATATAATTGAGTTGGACAAAAAGAACAAAGGAAAAAACCACCAGTTTGAATTGTGAACATTTTGCAACTTTATAAACACAGGGTGGTCGGGGAGAAGGGTCATATTCAAAGAAGGGCAGATACTGCTGTTCACTTAGCTTTTAAAATGTATACCCTATGGGATACAGTCTTACTGTCTTCATTTGCAAGCAGCATAATGTGTTAGTAGGAACTATCATTTAATTCAAAGCTACATCTATAGAGATCACACCTGCACTGCGAGCCACTTGCATTGGACCTCACTAGAGAATCGTTTTAGTTCATTCACTGGCATGGGGAAGGGCAGAGAATATCTTTTTCCAGGTCCCCATAGTCTCTGACACCATCTTATCTCCTAGACCTCTTCTGGCTTGGCAGCTGCTCTCTGCAATAACTTATCAAATTGGCCTTCTAAAAGGAATTGTTTCAATTATTCAAAGTCCTTCCAGTTTCTAGTGCAGGCATCTTTGTTTCCGAGAATCATTTTCACTCCTTGTCACACCCCATATTCTCAGGTTCATTTTCCTTTAATTAATACCATTGTTAGAAAATGAAAAGTATTCTTCTCCAGCACACTTCTATATCTTCACTTAAATATTTATGAATATTTATAGAGTGCTAGGTGATTTTATTTAAATTATAACAACACTATAAGGCATGTACTACCATCCATTTCTCAGTAAAATTACTATTTATCATAGCACATCATGTGGAAATGGGAAACTTCTTGCCAATCTCATTAGAAAGTTGGAGATACGAAAATACATAGGAAAGATGGAAATTAATATAACTGTAAATGTTGAAGTTTCAGAAGTTGTCATTTAAGCTGCATAATTATTTGGTCTTGTTGATTAGTTAACTACTCAAAGAAGATTTATTCATTTATATATTTATAACACTTTCCAGATTATGTAGCCCAAGAGTGCTTAGGATGTTGATATACCAAAAGCTAAAGATGAAATATAAAATTACATGTGATCTGATAATTCAGAGATTCATACTCTCTTTGGTATTTAAACTTTCATATTTTATTACAAATATATAACTATATAAATTTCATAAAAGCATAAAATTTAATTCAGATTTTGAAACTTGTTTTTTCATAATGTAGCAATATATATTGGCCATTAAATAATCTTTTACTAAAATGATTTATAATTTTGAATCTTAATTGATTTATTTATAAATTTAGAATAAAAGTACTCACACAGTTTTGGGAAAATGTCATCAAACAATTTATGTGCAAGGGTTTTCCAAACTCTAATAAAGCATTTAAATATAAAATGTATAATTTTCAATCATTGAATGCTCAAACATGATATAATATTAACTTATTTATTGTCTACTCCCAAATCAGTGCATTGCTATACCCTTATTTTATCAATAATAAAGAGAATACAAAGGGAAATGAAATAATTTTTCAAAAGATTTGCTTATTTAAGAGTAATATCCTGCTGTATATTTTATTTTTTTAATTGAGCACCATGATGTCTTACAATTGACCGTATATGGTTTAAAGCAAACAAAACTTCTAATTTTATTTCCTTGATGCTTACTGTGCAAAAGACAAAGAAGTAGAACAAAATATTTATAATTTTCTTTTTTGTATACTCTACCTAGATCTTTCCTTTCAGAAATTTGAGATAGCCTGCACATCTTTTAGGAGAACAGTGTTATTAACTATATGTTAATTTTAATCTAAAAATCATTTTATCTTAAGTTAATTTTTTAAATATTTTTTAAAACTTCAATTCCCAGAGATATGTATGCATTTTAATATCAATTATGAAATTGGCCTGAAGTCTTTTACGCCTGACAGTAGTCTTTCTGTACATAATTTTTCTTTTTTCTGAAAATAAAATAAACTTTAACTACAGTGAGTAAATGAAACTTTAATCACAACTTTCTTGGTGGGATTTTACTTTTCAGAAGGTAAAGCAATCTAGCTCATCTGAATGCAGTACGGTTGATATTGCTATCTCTGAAGAAGAAGAAATGGTCTATGAACGTGGAAAGCCAAAGCGTCTTAAAAACAGTAAGAAAAAAATTAATTCCTTTGAAAATTGTATTGAAATTAGACTAAATTTCTCAACCTAAATAATACTATTGAATATACTTTTAATTTTAAAGAGTTTATTAATCTGACTAAGGAATACACACACATGAACATGTTTGTGTGCATGCACATGTACACATGCCCATATGAATCCTGATAGAAACTTATAATAAATATCTAAGAAAAAGTCAGTATTTGGAAAAGAGAGGAAGGGCCTACTTCCTAGGGAGTCTAATGAAGTAGTTAAGAGTGTTGGTTCTGAAATCAGACAGCGTGAGTTCGTATGCCAGCCCACCATTTACTAGCTTTTACTTACCCTCTCTCTGGCTCATTTCCTAACATGTAAAATGAGAATAATAATAAGACTTCATGGGATTATTAAAAAGATTAAATTAGTGTACGTGTGTATGTTTTTATAACTCGTGGAATGGGGTCAATATTTAAAATACTCATAGGAAAACAAATCACGTGATGGTCATGTATTTTTATATACCACATGAATATTAAGAAATGTATGGGGCTTCTGTCAGTTGACCGACTCACTAGATATGTAGCATGCAACCCTCAATGACTTATAATTCAAGTTAGTTTCCTAACAAATAACTGTAGGTTCTGAACATTTGAAATCACTGGACATCATCAAAATGGTAATTGCTAAATGTTCAAATTCCTATATTCAAAAATAAGAATACGCTCTCGGTAGCTTGAGTTATAGCACTTGTATCATACAAGACCAGGGAGGAAACGTTTTCTATATTTTTCCGACCAAAGATGTATAAATTGACTCTAGGTAAAATTCTATAAAATTCTAAAATGTGTTGACTTTAAACTCCACCCACCTCCATTCTTCATTCTCTTACCTATTAATCATACCCTTCTCAAGCCTCACGTTTTCCTTATGCTAACTCTCTTGACGAGAAGGTAAAATTCAACCTCATACACAAGTATCCTACCCACAAATTACTCCATAATCCAAGCTTAGCTCCTTAAATAGTCTCAATCAAAATTTCCATTCCCATGCCACCTAAGAGCTGGTATCAATTTAACTTACTTAACTGATATTATATCTCTTATCATGTCATAAATATTTGTATATTTAAATGGAAATGCTTGTTATGCCATGTGAATCTTCAGAGAATGACTTTTCAGGCATTATACAAAAATGTAGTCATCAGAAGATGGTGTGTGTGTGTCTTGTGTGTATGTGTGTGTGTGTTTTGTAGGAGTGGGGGTGAGTTCTATTCTCAGACTCTGTCCAGCAGGGTAAGAGGATGTTCTAAGGCATCTCTTCCTTTCACAATTTCTTTCCTCCTACTGTTACCAAACTCACAAGCTAAGTTTTTTCTTTTTTTCCTCAGTGATTGCAGTGGTCACTACAATAGAGGTAAAAATCAAATATTTATGTCAGAAACCACCTATATTAGACTCTGTAAATAAATACTTGCCAAAACATTTGGAATGTTTACTTTTTCATGAGTTTTCTAGATTTCTGTTCTTAATAGTTTCATTCTTGACAGGTTATGGACGAAGATCTTCATCTGCTCAAATCAGTAGAGACTCCAGGAAAAGAAAAATTTGGCAGAACATAGGGAAAACTTGCTGCAAGATAGTAGAAAACAGTTGTTTTAAGTGTTTCATTGGCCTTGTCACTCTGCTCAGCACGGTTGCTCTGGTAAGTGAGAGTTCATATTTTTATGGAAAAAAAATGCATCATGAGTCTCCATTCATGAAGTCACCATGCCAAATCATTTTTCCCCAGAATACTTATTAGAGCACAAAATTTCATATTCTAGGATTTTAGTTTTGGAAGACATACATTACAGTTTCTCAGAGAGTCTGTATATGCCTCATTCAATATTAAATAGATAATATAATTTCAAAATATATGAATGATAGCAGGAAAAACGAATGTTAATAAATACCCAATTTTTCTTATTTTAATAAAGTTTAATAAAATGCACATATTGTACTAGTACTTTGTTACCCGTTCCATTGGAAAGAGAAATAGTGCATTTACTTTTTTGTAAAATTAATTAATTAATTTTTGGCTGCGTTGGGTCTTTGTTGCTGCACGTGGGCTTTCTCTCTAGTTGCGGCGAGCAGGGGTTACTCTTCATTGCAAAGCGTGGGCTTCTCATTGCGGTGGCTTCTCTTTGTTGCGGGCTCTAGGCGCATGGGCTCAGGAGTTGTGTCTCGAGGGCTCTAGAGCACAGGCTCAGCAGTTGTGACGCATGGGCTTAGTCGCTCCGCGGCAAGTGGGATCTTCCTGGACCAGGGCCCGAACCCGTGTCTCCTGCATTGGTAGGAGGATTCTTAACCACTGTGCCACCAGGGAAGTCCCTGCACATACTTTTAAGAACCTTTGAACTGCAAATATATTTACCCATTGGCCCAAGAATCTTAATTCAGGGAAATTATTTTAAAATCTTCACACATATTAAATGCATTTACAAGGCTATGCACTGAAGAATTTTTTGTAATAGCAAAAGATTGAAAAACAAAAAGAAACCATATTAGGTGACTGTTTAAATATGCTATGGTACAGTCATCCAATGGGATACTGTGCAGTTACCTAGAAAATACAAGAGCTGTCTGCATGCTGATATTGCAATTCCCCAAGATATGGTAATAAGTGAAAAAAAGAAAGAATAAAGTGTACAGCATGCTACATTTTATGTAAGAAAGGGAGAAAAATAGAACGCATATTGATATTTGCTTGTGTTTGATTAAAGAAGATCAAAGAATGATACACAAGAAATAATTAATCATGAGATGCACAAAACAGAGAAGATGGAGTCATGGTTGGGAACCAGACTTTGTACTGCAAATATTTCTAAAGTAAACTTTATACTGACATTTAGCACACATACTGAAAAGCATGAAAATCTTAAGTGTATAGCATAAAAGATTTTCACCAAGTGTATGTACCTATGTAACCATCACTTGGCTTGAGAAATAGAATGCTACCAGGGCTCCAGAACCATGCTCTGACCCTAACAGTTACTTCTTCATTCCATGTGGATAGCCAGTATGTGGACTTCAACTGCCACAGATTGGTTTTGCCTATTTTTTAATGTTTTAATTGAAATAGAGACTTCTGTATATCTTTTTATATTATTTCACATTATATACCTATTTAGTAAGTAAATACATGTAATGAATAAAGTCCTTTAAAATAACTTTGGATAATATTTATAATCTGCTTTTATAAACACTTTTACTCCATAATTCGTTCAATTGAGTCAGCAATTCTCTTATTTTATATTTACTTTTATTTAATAGGTTTTTAAGAGTCACACCATTATTTACCAAAGATTATTTTCATCCTTGTTTAATCTTTGACCTCAAATACACTTTGAAACAAGTCTGCCTGAGGTTATTGATATTTTATTGCCTTTTTTACAGTGATAAAAAATACTATGAAATTGCTTTGAATGACATTATCAGAATTTGCTTCCTTCACATTAAAATTGAGGTTGATCTATTAAACCCAAGAAACTTTAGAAAAACATTATAATTTTATCTCATATTCATGTGTTTCCAATGGTTGATCTGACAGGCTCTGTGACTTTTTCATGTAATAGCAGCATGGATTTCTGAAAACACAGGTTTGGGGGGTTTTGTTTCTTTGTTTGTTTATCTCTGCTCCTTTAATCTCAATAGCATATATCTATGAGATGGCTATGTGGAATTAGAGACAAGAACCAGGTCAGATGTGACTAAAGATTCCACCTCTTAAGTTTGATTAATTGATTTGAGAGAGGCTTTTCAGATCACTAATTAGAACACAATTTGGAGGTTCTGGAATCAATGAATGATGTCTGCTACAGGCATGGGATCAGAAAACAGATGTGGATTGTGTGAATAAATCCAAACCAAGTGAACAAGCCCTTGAGACTACAACCTATGACAATGCTCACCATCTAGAGATGGGATTTCATTCCCCTCTGTGCCAAAAGAGCTTATAGAAATTACATGTACACTAATCCTTAAATTTTTTACCCACAGGCTTTTGAAGATATATATATTGATCAGAGGAAGACTATTAAAATCTTATTAGAATATGCTGACATGATCTTCACTTACATCTTTATTCTGGAAATGCTTCTAAAGTGGATGGCATACGGTTTTAAAGCCTATTTCACTAATGGCTGGTACCAACTAGACTTCATGGTTGTTATTGTACGTATTTTAAAGAAAAAATTGAAAGGCTATTTGATTTACTCTTCCTTCTTTACTCTGACTTACTCTTCCATTTACTTATGTCTTTCTTTTCCCTCTCTATATACATTTTCAGTCACCAACATCCCATATTTCTTCATATGTAATGTTTCACATCCATCCTTTTCTTTTCATTCTAAAATGTTAACAGTTCAGTACTTAACTCCTGATTCTTCTAATCATTGCCTATAAACCTGCTGCTAATTAGAATAGCCTTATTGCAGAATATCTTGAAAATATCAGCATTCTAAAATATTTAGATTGGTTCTACCTTTAAATCATACATTTAAAATTAGACTACTTATCATAACCTTCACCAGTACCACACTGATCCAAGCTACCAGAACTGCCCATTTGTATCACTGCAGTAGATTCCAAGCTGAGATCCTTGCTTCCACCACTGCACGCCTTTGTTCTACTCTCCACATAGCAACCACATATGTTGTACTGTTGTAAAATGAAACTCAGCTCAAGTCACTTTTCTTGAAATCCTCCAATAAACACCCCTCACTCATAGTAAAAGCTACAGTCTTTGCAATCAAAGGTCTACAAGTCTCTACATGATCGAGTCTTATGTCCTGCTACTCCCCCTTTCCCCCATCCTGGTCTATATACTGCTCCACCAGCACCGGAATTCTTGAAGTTCAAAAACCATGCCAAAATTACTTCTATCTTAGTGCCTTTGCACTTATTCTTCCTTCCACCTGAAATTTTTGCTGGCTTACCTCATTTATGTCTGCTGAAAAGAAAGTGTTGAAGTTAGGTCTTTATGCATTACCATATTTAAAACTGCAACCACTACAATACTCCTTTGTGCTTTCTCTGCTTTCTTCATTTCCTATTAATATTATATGGGGTTGGCCAAAAAGTTCCTTCGGTTTTAAGTAAAAATAAAAGACACATTTTTCATTTTCACCAAGAACTTTATTGAACAACATATTCACCCTTCTGTTCCACTACTTTCTGCCGTTTTTCAGGCAACTTCATAATTTCATCTTCCCAAAACTTTTTATCTTTTTGAGCAAAGAACTGTTCTAGGTGCCTTTTACAGTCTTCCAGGGAACTGAAATATTTTCCATTAAGAGAATTTTGTAAAGACCAAAATAAATGGAAATCCAAAGTTGCAGTGTCTGGTGAATATAGCGGATGAATCAGAACTTCCCAGCCAAACCATAATAGTTTTTGTCTGTGTGGTCTTGCATTAAACTCATGGAAGATTATGTGTTTTTTGTTGACTAATTCCGGATGCTTTTTGCTGAGTGCTGCTTTCAGTTGGTCTAATTGGGAGGAGTACTTGTTGGAATTAATCGTTTCGTTTCTCAGAAGGAGCTCATAATAGAGGACTCCCTTCCAATCCCACCATATACACAACATCACCTTCTTTGGATGAAGACTGGCCTTTGGTGTGGTTGGTGGTGGTTCATTTCACTTGCCCCATGATCTCCTCCATTCCACGTTATTGTACAGTAGCCACTTTTCATCGTCTGTCACAATTTTTTTTAAAAAACAGAATGTCTTCATTACATTTAAGTAGAGAATCGCATGCAGAAATACGGTCAAGAAGGTTTTTTTCACTTAACTTATGTGGAACCCAAACATCAAAGTGATTCACATAACCAAGCTGGTGCAAATGATTTTCAGTGTTTGATTTGGATATTTTGAGTATGCCAGCTATCTCCCACATGGTATAACGCTGATTGTTCTCAATTAATGTCTCAATTTGACACTATCAACTTCATCTGGTCTACCCAACCATGAAGCATCATCCAGCAAGAAATCTCCAGCACTCAAAACACTTTTGACACATTTGACCAGTCACAGCACCTTCTTCAAAAACTGCTAAATCTTTTTTTGCATTTCAGTTGCGTTTTTACTTTTCTTGAAATAAGAAAGCATAATATGCTGAAAATGTTGCTTCTTTTTTTCCATCTTCAATATTAAAATGGTTACACAAAAATTCACCAATTTTGATAAGTTTTTTAAAAATGCACACAGATATGACAGCTGTCACAATACAATCTAATAAAATTGTTTCAAATGAAGTTAAAGACAACTAAGTGCTACTAGAGCCATCTTACCGAAAAAAACCAAACAAACCTTTTGGCCAGCCCAATATAATTTACTCACTGATTTTGCTTACTGAAAGATAAGCTCCATTAAGGCAAAATAGTTTCTCAGTTTGGTTCTCTCCTTATCCTATACAATTGTTATCCTAGAACAATTCATGTCACATATTAGGTGCTCAATAATTTTTGTTGAATGCACAAATGTCTCCCTATTCTATAAACAATGATTGAAGCTTCTCAGTCTTTAAATAATGACTTACAATATCTGACCTTTGTCTTCTAAATTAATTCTTGCAATTAACCTTCTACTTCAACCAAACCATACTACACCTGCAACCCACCTTCCTGTTTCCTGGTATTGTTCTTTTGAGTCCACATCCCTCCATGCTTATATAAATGATACCCTTACTTCAAAGTCCACTTCAAGATAATCTCTTTAGCATGGGGTAAAAGAGAGTAATTTTTTTCATTTATATTGCCTTGAAAATACAGAAAATATGAAGGTACAACAAAAGTTAATCATAACTATACCACCTTGCTCAATCTCCGTTAATTTTTTAGAATTTGAATCATATTTATACATATATGTTTAGTTTAAAAAATCACCTTAGAATCTTGCTATATTTTTTGGTAATTAGTACTTGGACTTAACAGTATTCATTTCCTTCTTTATGCCTCTTCTCTGAAATCCTATTTTTTATATCATCTTAACCATCTTCATATTTAGATTCATATGTAAATATATTCCGAATTTTGTTTTAATGAATACATTGTGTACTATTACTATATTGCAAATAATCATGTAACTGATTCTTAATTTAATTTAAAAATAAAAAGTGGATATAAATATTAAGCCTTGACCATAAAGAATCTCAAATATACAAACTTTTGTTTATCTCGATAGCATATATTCCTATTACCAGAAAATAGTTTTATCTTTCTTTAAGTGATTTTAACACAGAATGATTTTCTTATATCTTTCTGTAGGTCATCATTAAGATATATTGAAATGTATATTAAAATCTTTCATAAATTTCTTAGTAGGCTTTGACTGTATCTTTTCCATAATAAAAGTTTTTTACACATTGTTTTGATTAAAGTTAAAATTAAATTCTATTCACTTTTTTGATATACCCAGGTGTTTTGTCTTAGCTTAATAGGCAAATCTCGGGAAGAATTAAAACCACTTATTTCCATTAAATTCCTTCGAGCACTCAGAGTTCTATCTCAATTTGAAAGAATGAAGGTAAGAGAAAAGTTTCTAATCTATAGGTTTTTATTTAAGATTTAAGATCTCCATAAATTAGCAATCATGTTGTCTTCACATTTGTATCTTTAACAATATTAATACAAAAGTCTTACATATTACTAATTAAAAATACAGAAGAAAGGTTTATTAGTTATGCTTATTAACATTTTAGGCCTTTATTGCTCATAAGATATGAAAACTAATAAAGATAAGCAAAAAATTAATAGTTGAGAGAGAAAAAAGTAATAACCCACTGATACATAGAAGTATTAATGAAATGATGTCCATGTTAAAAATATAACTGATAGAAAATGAAATGTTGATCAGTTAGCTAACTTTTTAAAATTATAAGGACATCATACACACTTATTAATTTACCAAATGAAATAACAGTTTGAGTTTTAAAATAAATTCACTTTTAAGTCACACATCACAAATTACGAATTCTTGCCAGTCTTCTCTCTCTCACTCCCATGTTAAAACTTCTTCTGAACAATGTGAGGGAAACTAATAGGTTGCACCATATAAAATGGCCAATGTTCAATCTTTGGGCCTATAGTGGAAGTCCCATATGACTCAACCTAGAAGAAAAAACAGAGTCTATGACCACCACAATTAGTATAATTATATAGCTATACAGTGATCAATTATATGCAGAAATGGGAGAGTAGTATTTTACCTTTTATTTTGTAATCATACATTTATATTCCTTGCATTTGTCATTTACATGGATTATTTAACATTAGCCTGCCTCTTTGACTAATACTATGGAATATCATATATCCAATGTAGGTGGAAGCAATAAGAAACTTATTTATGTTTAAGCTGCATTTTTATAGTTGATACATTGTATGTTACATTTAAACTGCCATTCATTAAGAAACTCAATACTTAAATTCCTTCCACTTGGTTAAAAAATAGATATTTATTTTTATTTCAAAATTTGAGTGATTATTATAAATCTAAACAGAAATATAAGTAATTTTAAAAATGTGTTTTACCTAAAACATACTTCCAAAATTTTAATAGTACCATCTTTTTATGATTCAATATAATATGATTATGTGATACACAGTTGTGTATATATGTGTATATGTTTTAAGTATGTTAATTATATTTTAATATATATGCAAATGCATGATTGACAATATTTTTGTAATTAATATGAATCTGTGACTGGTCAACCTATTCTCCAAATACATTTGATGTGCTAATGTTGGGAAAGAAGCATTTGATCATGTAGCAAATACAGAAAAATTCCAGTTATCATACACCTAGAAAACAAAAATTTTGAATATTAATTGTAATTTACATTATGACTTACGAAACACTTTATTAACAACGTTATGGAAGTCCACAAGGTGGTGATATTCCCCAGTGCTTTTAAACCAAAATAAGGAGGAAAATAAGCTGAAAAGGAGAAAATGATTGAAAAGATCTGTAAGATTCAGGAATGACAATACAGCCAAATTTCTAGCATAAATTCAGTTTAGTGATAAGATAATTTCATAGTATATTCTAGGGCTCTAAACTACACATGGCCTGTTAAAACATAAGGGCTGTGGGTAAGGGAAATGGAGAAATGTTGATCAAAGGGTCCAAACTTTCATTTATAAGATGAATAAGTTCTGGGGATCTAGTGTACAGTATGGTGACTACAGTTAGTAATACTGCATTGTATACTCGAAATTTTCTAAGAGAGTAGATCTTAAATGTTTCTCACCACATACCCGAAAAGATAATTATGTGAAGTGACGGATGTGTTAATTAGCTTGATTGTAGGAATCATTTCACAATTTATACATATATCAGGACATCACCTTGTACATCTTAAATTTACACAATTTTTGTAAATTATACGTAAATAAAGCAAAACACGTACAGATATACACTAACACACAGAAATTAGATAATGAATGTAACTAGACTACTTTTCCTTATTTTAAAAAACGTTCTGGCATAATATCAGCGTTTCTTTTTCCTAATAAATTTAGATACAAAGAGGAAAAAAAAGTGTCAAAATCAGCAAGTTTTCTGCCCTTGATTCACAGAAAAGTAGGAAGCGATTTGCTAGGGAAGCTGCCTCTCAGAAATCAAGTGCTGTACTATTTGATGCCATTCATTAATTAGAACGGCAATGAGACAGTAGCCATGGACAATTCGAGGTCAGGTAAATAATTATGTTTAGGTCAAGGTCAGATCCAGATCTTAATCTTCATCTCATCCTCTGGAAGTTCTGTAGCTGAATTAACTGAGTATATAAGGAAGCTAAGTGATTACAAAATTAATGTTTTATGTATTTAATAAGCTTCAGGTGCTCTTACTATTTAAATATTTGTTTCAACCATATCTATTGCTTTTATTCTTACATTTGTGTGTATTTTCTAATAGACATAGCATTTTTTTCATCAGAAGCATCAGTGGGCCTTTCAAAGTATCTAAATGTCAACAAAGGATCTGTGACTTAGTTTTAGAAGTAAAACTGAATGTAATTAAAAGCATAATTAAAAATCAAAATATTAATTCAAGGACAGAAATCTAAGGAATATAAGAAAGAAAGTATAGGCACAAGGCTCCGTATCCAGTAATGGCTGAGGGAAGGGAAGGTTAGAATAGTAGAAAACAGAAGGGTCCCTCAGGGAAAAAAAGAGAGAGAGAGAAGTGAGGTTGGGGAAAAGGAGTCAAAGTATAAATGATAAAGGAAAGATAAAGAGGTAGCAAAGATTGAAAATATTTTATTGGGTATAGCCACTGGTTTACATTCACCATAACAGCTTTAGTGGACTGATAAGAATAAAATTCTGAATGTATCAATAATATTTAAAGAATGAAGGAACTGAGGAAATGGAGACCGTGATCATAGATTATTGTTATATTTAAGTTTAGGTGGTAGATTCATTTCCCAAATGTCCCACTCTGGAGTAGGTCACTAGAGACAGTGGTTCAGAGAGGAGATCTATGATTTTGAGAAGCACAGCTGCACATTCAGTGTTTCTTGACACAATCTCTTGCCTTGGCTTCAAGAATCTACAATCTCTACAATCTCTTGGTCTTCCTCTTACTTTCTCTCCACTTCTTCACCATCTCCTTTATAGGCTAATCCTCCCTGAAGTTAGAATCCCCAAGATTAGATCCAGGCTTTTTTCACTCTCATTTTATATGCTTTCTAAATAATCTCATACATATACACAGGTTCAGTTGTCTTGCCCATTTCTGGCACAATAGAGAAAATGGAAAAACGAGTTAAATAAGTGAAATAATTATGTATTCTAGTATTTATACCAATCAGCCCTGTTGTCTTTTAATATTTTTAGTACAAAAATTTTGAGAATATCTGGATTTTTAATATATATATATTTTAACATCTTTATTGGAGTATAATTGCTTTACAATGGTGTGTTAGTTTCTGCTTTATAACAAAGTGAATCAGCTATATGCATAAATATATCCCCATATCTCCTCCCTCTTCAACCTCCCTCCCACCCTCTCTATCCCACCCCTCTAGGTGGTCACAAAGCACCGAGCTGACCTCCCTGTGCTCTGCGGCTGCTTCCCATTAGCTATCTATTTTAAACACTACAAATAACGCAGTTTCGTTTCTTTTTATGGCTGAGTAATATTCCATTGTATATATGTGCCACATCTTCTTTATCCATTCATCTGTCGATGGACACTTCAGTTGCTTCCGTGTCCTGGCTATTGTAAATGGTGCTGCAATGAACATTGTAGTACATGACTCTTTTTTGAATTGTGGTTTTCTCAGGGTATATGCCCAGTAGTGGGATTGCTGGGTCCTATGGTAGTTCTATTTTTAGTTTTTTAAGGAACTTCCATACTGTTCTCCATAGTGGCTGTATCAATTTACATTCCACCAACAATGCAAGATGTTGCCCTTTTCTCCACACCCTCTCCAGCCTTTATTGTTTGTAGATTTTTGATGATGGCCATTCTGATTGGTGTGAGGTGATACCTCATTGTAGTCTTGACTTGCATTTCTCTCATGATTAGTGATGTTGAGCATCCTTTCATGTGTTTGTTGGCAATTTGTGTACCTTCTTTGCAGAAATGTCTATTTAGATCTTCTGCCCATTTTTGGATTGGGTTGTTTGTTTTTTTGATATTGAGCTGCATGAGCTGCTTGTATATTTTGGAGATTAATCCCTTGTCAGTTGCTTCACTTGCAAATATTTTCTCCCATTCTGAGGGTTGCCTTTTGTCTTGTTTATGGTTTCCTTTGCTGTGCAAAAACTTTGTTTCATTAGGTCCCATTTGTTTATTTTTGTTTTTATTTCCATTTCTCTAGGAGGTGGGTCAAAAAGGATCTTGCTGTGATTTATGTCATAGAGTGTTCTGCCTATGTTTTCCTCTAAGAGTTTTAGTATCCAGCCTTACATTTAGGTCTTTAATCCATTTTGAGTTTATTTTTGTGTATGGTGTTAGGGAGTGTTCTAATTTCATTATTTTACATGTAGCTATCCAGTTTTCTCAGCACCACTTATTGAAGAGGCTGTCTTTGCTCCATTGTATATTCTTGACTCCTTTATCAAAGATAAGGTGACCCTATGTGTGTGGGATTATCTCTGGGCTTTCTACCCTGTCCCATTGATCTATATTTCTGTTTTTGAGCCAGTACAATACT
Source organism: Neophocaena asiaeorientalis asiaeorientalis (assembly GCF_003031525.2). Classification (NCBI taxonomy): domain Eukaryota; kingdom Metazoa; phylum Chordata; class Mammalia; order Artiodactyla; family Phocoenidae; genus Neophocaena; species Neophocaena asiaeorientalis. Next base: position 628,694 of record NW_020185336.1, read on the forward strand.
GTCTTGATTACAGTAACTTTGTAGTATAGTCTGAAATCTGGGAGCCTGATTCCTCCAGCTCCATTTTTGTTTCTCAAGATTGCTTTGGCTGTTCGGGGTCTTTTGTGTTTCCATACAAATTGTGAAGTTTTTTGTTCTCATTCTGTGAAAAATGCCAATGGTAGTTTGATAGTGTTTGCAGTGAATCTGTAGATTGCTTTGGGTAGTGGAGTCATTTTCACAATCTTGATTCTTCCAATCCAACAACATAGTATATCTCTCCATCTGTTTGTACCATCTTTAATTTCTTTCATTGGCATCTATAGTTTTCTGCATACAGGTCTTTTGTCTCCTTAGGTAGGTTTATTCCTAGGTATTTTATCTTTTCGTTGCAATGGTAAATGGGAGTGTTTCTGTAATTTCTCTTTCAGATTTTTCATCATTAGTGTATAGGAATGAAAGAGATTTCTGTGCATTAATTTGGTATCCTGCTACTTTACCAAATTCATTGATTAGTTCTAGAAGTTTTCTGGTAGCATCTTTAGGATTCTCTATGTATAGTATCATGTCACCTGCAAACAGTGACAGTTTTGCTTCTTCTTTTCCCATTTGGATTCCTTTTATTTCTTTTTATTCTTTGATTGCTGTGGCTAAAACTTCAAAAACGTTGAATAATAATGGTGAGAGTGGGCAACATTGTCTTGTTCCTGAACTTAGAGGAAATGCTTCTAGTTTTTCACCTTTGTAAACAATGTTTGCTGTGGGTTGGTCATATAATGGCCTTTATTATGTTGAGGTAAGTTCCCTCTATGTCTACTTTCTGGAGGATTTTCATCATAAATGGGTGTTGAATTTTGTTGAAAATTTTTTCTGCATCCATTGAGATTATCATATTGTTTTTCTCCTTCAGTTTGTTAATGTCGTGTGTCACATTGATTGATTTGTGTATACTGAAGAATCCTTGCATTCCTGGGATAAACCCCACTTGATCATGGTGTATGATCCCTTTAATGTGCTGTTGGATTCTGTTTGCTAGTGTTTTGTTGAGGAATTTTGCATCTATGTTCATCAGTGATACTGGCCTGTAGGTTTTTTTTGTGTGTGTGACTTCTTTGTCTGGTGTTGGTATCAGGGTGATGGTGGCCTCATAGAATGAAGTTGGGAGTGTTCCTCCCTCTGCTATATTTTGGAAAACTTTGAGAAGGATAGCTGTTAGCTCTTCTCTAAATGTTTGATAGAATTTGCCTGTGAAACTGTCTGGTCCTGGGCTTTGGTTATTGGAAGATTTTTAAACAGTTTCAATTTCAATGCTTGTGATTGGTCTCTTCATATTTTCTATTTCTTCCTGGTTGAGTCTTGGAAGGTTGTGCTTTTCTAAGAATTTGTCCATTTCTTCCAGGTTGTTCATTTTATTGACATATATTTGCTTGTAGTAATCTCTTATGATCATTTGTATTTCTGTTGTTACTTGTCCTTTTTCATTTCTAATTCTGCTGATTTGAGTCTTTTCCCTTTTTTCTTGATGAGTCTGGCTAATGGTTTATCAATTTTGTTTATCTTCTCAAAGAACCAGCTTTAAGTTTTATTGATCTTTGCCATTGTGTCCTTCATTTCTTTTTCATTTATTTCTGCTGATTTTTATGATTTCTTTCCTTCTGCTAACTTTGGCGTTTTTTTGTTCTTCTTTCTCTAATTGCTTTAGTTGTAAGGTTAAGTTGTTTATTTGAGATTTTTCTTGTTTCTTGAAGTAGGATTATATTGCTGTAAACTTCCCTCTTAGAACTGCGTTAGCTGCATCGCATAGGTTTTGGGCTGTTGTGTGTTCATTGTCATTTGTTTATAGGTATTTTTTGATTTCCTCTTGATTTCTTCACTGATCTCTTGGTTATTTAGTACTCTATTGTTTAGCCTCCATGTGTTTGTATTTTTTTCCTGTAATTGATATCTAGTCTCATAGCATTGTGGTTGGAAAAGATACTTGACACGATTTCAATTTTCTTAAATTTACCAAGGCTTGATATGTGACCCAAGATATGATCTATCCTGGAGAATGTTCCATGAGCACTTGAAAAGAAAGTGTATTCTATTGTTTTTGGATGGAATATCCTATAAATAGCAATTAAGTCTATCTTGTTTAATGTCTCATTTAAAGCTTGTGTTTCCTTATTTTCATTTTGGATGATCTGTCCATTGGTGAATGTGGGGTGTTATAGTCCCCTACTATGATTGTGTTACTGTCGATTTCCCCTTTTATGGCTGTTAACATTTGCCTTGCATATTGAGGTGCTCCTATGTTGGGTGCATAAGTATTTACAATTGTTATATCTTCTTCTTGGATTGATCCCTTGATCATTATGTAGTGTCCTTCTTTGTCTCTTGGAATAGTCTTTATTTTAAAGTCTATTTTGTCTGATATGAGAATTACTACTTCAGCTTTCTTTTGATTTCCATTTGCATGGAATATCTTTTTCCATCCCCTCACTTTCAGTCTGTATGTGTCCCTAGGTCTGAAGTGGGTCTCTTGTAGACAGCATATGTACAAGTCTTGTTTTTGTATCCGTTCAGCCAGCCTATGTCTTTTAGTTGGAGCATTTAATCCTTTTACATTTAAGGTAATTATTGATATGTATGTTCTTATTACCATTTTCTTAATTGTTTTGGGTTTGTTTGTTTGTTTTTTGTTTTTTTGAGGTATGCGGGCCTCTCACTGTTGTGGCCTCTCCTGTTGCGGAGCACAGGCTCCAGATGCGCAGGCTCAGCGGCCATGGCTCATGGGCCTAGCCACTCCGTGGCATGTGGGATCTTCCCAGACCAGGGCACGAACCTGTGTCCCCTGCATCGGCAGGCGGACTCTCAACCACTGCGCCACCAGGGAAGCCCTGTATTTAATTTTTGATAGTTTGATTAATATGTGTCTTGGCATGTTTCTCCTTGGATTTATCCTATATGGTACTCTCTGCACTTTCTGGACTTGAATGACAATTTCGTTCCCTGTATTAAGGAAGTTTTCAACTATAATCTCTTCAAATATTTTCTCAGTCCCTTTCTTTTTTTCTTCTTCTTCTAGGACCCCTATAATTCAAATGTAGGTGCATTTAATTTTGTCCCAGAAGTATCCGTGACTGTCCTCAATTCTTTTCATTCTTTTTTCTTTATTCTGCTCTGTAGTTATTTCCACTATTTTATATTCCAGGTTACTTATCCATTTTTCTGCCTCAGTGATTCTGCTATTGATTCTTTCTAGAGAATTTGTAATTTCATTTATTGTGTTGTTCATCACTGTTTGTTTGCTCTTTAGTTCTTCTAGGTCCTTGTTAAACGTTTCTTGTATTTTCTCTATTCTATTTCCAAGATTTTGGATCATCTTTACTATCTTTACTCTGAATTCTTTTTCAGGTAGACTGCCTATTTCCTCTTCATTTGTTTTGTCTGGTGGGTTTTTACTTTGCTCCTTCATCTGCTGAGTATTTCTCTGTCTTCTCATTTTGCTTAACTTACTGTGTTTGGGGTCTCCTTTTCACAGGGTTCAGGTTTGTAGGTCCTGTGGTTTTTGATGTCTACCCCAAGTGGGTGAGGTTGGTTCAGTGGATTGTGTAGGCTTCCTGATGGAGGGAACTGGTGCCTGTGTTTTGGTGGATGAGGCTGGATCTTGTCTTTCTGGTGGGCAGAAACACATCTGTTGTTGTGTTTTGGGGTTTCTGTGAACTTATTATGATTTTAGGCAGCCTCTCTGCTAATGGGTGGGGTTGTGTTTCTGTCTTGCTAGTTGTTTGGCATGTGGTGTCCGGCAGTGGAGCTTGCTGGTCGTTGAGTGGAGCTGGGTCTTAGCGTTGAGATGGAGATCTTTGGGAGACATCTCACCAACTGATATTACATGGGGCCAGGAGGTCTCTGGTAGTCCATTGTCCTGAACTTAGCTCTCCCACTTCCAATGCTCAGGCCTGACACCCCGCCAGAGCACCACGACCCTGTCAGCCACACTGTATTCAAAATGTGATCTTAAGACCAGCACATGGTTATCATGTGGCAGCTTGTTAAAACTCGAACATTTCAATCTTTCTTTTCTTCTCTTTTCTTTTCTTTTCATTTCTTCTCTTCTCTTCTCTTCTTTTCTTCTCTTCTCTCTCTCTCTTTCTTTCATCAACCACTCTGATTGTTTTAGTTCTACTGCAGGCATTTTACTCCTCACATTTAATAAACCAGGGCCTCGCTTCTTCCCTTCCAAGGGTCGTGTTGTTTGAAGCTGTGCTGGGCTGACCTGGTTGGGGTTCAGAAGCCCTCAGGACCTATTATATTCTTCCAGCCTCTCTCTAATTCTTAGAAATCCAGCCCCCTCAACCTGTCTGCCACTCCCTCAAGGCAGGCCTATCTTCTAAAGCTAAGACATTTCCTTTCTCCTCCACAGTTAAAACTTTCCAGAAAGATCAGCAGTCCAAGGCTGGTATCATCTAATTAGCCAGCACTGAAATTGCTCAGGCAGGAGGCAGCAGGACCATCTGGGCAGGTGTGGGTGGTGAGGTAACTTGGGGTGCGCTGAGGCTGACACTAGAGCGCAGGCTCATGGCCTTTAATGTATATTTTTAATTGAAATTTGTTTTTTAGGTTATTCGACTACCAGATGTGATCTATTAAATCTTTAAAGATGGCCTTTTTTGTTGTTATTTCAATATGCCATTACATTAATTAATATTTCCAATTTAATTAAAACACTTTCACATTTCTTACCTAAAGTTTACATGTTTGTTTTTTATATGCCAGGTGGTAGTGAGAGCTTTGGTAAAAACTACTTTACCCACATTGAATGTGTTACTGGTCTGCCTTATGATCTGGCTGGCTTTTAGCATCATAGGAGTACACTTATTTGCTGGCACATTCTATGAATGCATTGACCCAACAAGTGGAGAAAGGTTTCCTATATCTGAAGTCATGAATAGAAATCAATGTGAAAGCCTTGTGTTTAATGAATCCATGCCATGGGAGAATGCAAAACTGAACTTTGATAATGTTGGAATCAGTTTCCTTTCACTGCTTCAAGTAGTAAGTACATGTTTGAATTTGTGAATTACATGTTCATTCATATTGTATGTGAACATAAAGGACAAAATGTGGGTGCTTAATAAAGTTGGTTTTAAATTATTTTAGCAATTATTAGTTAGTAGATACATGTTATGGGACATACTATACTAAGCTCATTTAGAAAGACAAAAGTGAAATATAGTCCTTGCTCTGTTGGGAGAAGGAAGTGGAAATAAAGGTAGGACTAACGGAGGAAATGACAGGTACTGGCCAAAGCTATTTCCTCCACCACTGATGAGATAATAGGTTCACAACTTTTGATCTAACTCAGATTACTGCTATTTTGTTTCTACTTGGTGCTTTGAGGAATGGCTACTTGGTCCCCCAATATCTAGCAGATATAAGGTGGTGAATAATTCCTGTCTTACCTCTGTCATAGTAAAGCACATATACAGCAGTTACAACTAACTATGACACTTGGGCAGCATGTATTTGTTTACCATTTATCTATCTATCTAACCAGTGCTCTCTCTCTCTCTTTTTATTAATACTATCTTAAAATATTTTAATTTATTAACTACAATTAAGCTAAGTAGTTTTAAATAGTTGTTAATAGACAGTATAAATGTAAAAATGAAAGTGGTAAAGATCTCAGTTACACAGTATATTGAAGTGTGGTCAGCCTTACTAATCAAATGCTTTACTGTATTAATAACAGATTGAGTTTTAATTTTTATTTGCCACAAAGCATAAGATTTCCATAAAAATTAAATACATGCCATTTTTACAGGCCACATTTAATGGATGGATCACTATTATGAATTCAGCAGTTGATTCTATTGGTGTAAGTACAATATAATCCTAGAGCCACTGTTAAGGTTCACACAAAGTCATTTTTGCAATTCAAGGACAGGACACAAGCAATAATTGAGTAATTAACATGGTAAAAGCAAATGCTTATGCTAGATAGAAATTAAATACATTTCAGATTGAATATTTCATGAACAATGAACTCCTTCCAGGATTATATACAATGGTTGAGGCCAAACAGACCCATTTGAAGGATTATCATAACAATGATTAAACCAATGCAATAAACTTTAAAATTCAAATAAAAGCCATGATATCTCTTCACCAAAGACCAAGGAGGAAATATTGCCTCAAGTATCACTGTTGTATTTTTTTTGTCATAAATTATTTTCTAAGTCTTAAAAGGTCAGTATAAATATTTTGCTTATTTTCTCACTTTTTATTTTATTTTTAAAAACAATTTTTTCAGAGAAACTTTAGATCTACAGCAAAATTGAGAGGGAGGTACAGAGATTTCCCATATACCCCTGCTCTCACACATGCACACCTCCCCATTATTGACATTCCTCACCACAGTGCTACATTTTTTACCAAAGACGAACCTACATTGACACATCATAATCACCCAATGTTCATAGTTCATAGGGTTCACTCAGTGTTGTACATTCTATGGGTTTGGACAAATGTATAATAACATATACCCTTCGTTATAATATCATACAGAGTATTTTAACTGCCCTAAAAATCCTCTATGTTCTGCCTTATTTCGCTTATTTTTTAACTTAACTTTTAGGTAGATATGCAGCCTAATTTTGAAGACAACATCTACATGTATTGTTACTTTATTGACTTCATTATCATTGGATTATTTCTTCCTCTGAGTATGTTGATTGGTGCTATTATTGCTAATTTCAACAAACATAAAGTAAAGATAAGTATAAATATTCTTTGTTCATCAATGTCCAAGGGGAAAAAAATGTCCTGCTTCAAATAATTGGTTTTGGATTCAGTTTAATATTGTTTTTATTTGGTACTTATCTTTAAAAAAATGATTGATGTTCCTGCAGATTGATGGATATTGCTGAAATGTTCACTTTTACATTGTTTTCTATATTTAAAAAAGCACAGACAAGATTAAAGGTTGAAAATTACAAATGTTTCTGTATATAGGTTTGTAAATAATGACATGCTGAAAAATAACATTGTTATGCATCTGCACAAATATCTGAAGATGTTCAAGAAAAATAAACCACACTTTTTTACTCTCTGATATACTCAAAGCTTTGAGTCATAACCAGCAGAGACATCTTTGTCAGTTGAAATAGCTTTTCCTGCTAGAAGTAGAGTCATAAATCCTAACTACATGACCTAAATAGGAGTGCTCGAAACAAATAAGAGAGAATTCAGAGGCAGAATTGAACAACCCATGTTTGGTGCCGTCTCCACACAAAGACTCCCTTCAGGGCTTCTATTAATACAAATGTCTCAAAAGTCATATAAGTTCACTTATTTTAACCTCAGGCCCTACTTTCTATTAGGTGTAGGAATGCCTTATGGTAAATCAAAGAAAAGAAGAGTTTAATCTTGAAATTCCATCTTTGGCCATGTCATCAAAGTTTAACCACATGCAGAATCTGGTAAACAAACCACTCTGAGTCTGCACTAATTAGATGGGATTAGAAAGATCAGTGGTCAAATGAAATATTCGTTGGATTGGATGCTTCATCTTCCTAGGGATTTCAACCTAATGGGATGATATCCTAGGATTCTGGACTTCAAACTGATGACCCCTATCAATTTTAAGTGAGCAAGTCCTGCCATGGGCAGTAACAATTCCTAATTCCTAGATTAACACATTAAATGTTCACCTCTTATTCACTTTGCATATTCTGTATAAGATACTGAAATTAGCACTAGAAACACAAAGATGAATAATCCCTAGAAGGTTCAATGAAGAGGTAAGCAATGGTGCTTTTTGAATAATAGTGAAAAGTATCTTCTAATAGTATTTGGAAAATTAAGTAACGTATGAACATATAAAAACACATATATGACCAATTATATTTTTTCCTGATTATTAAAAGGTACAAACCAGCTTTACCTTTAGCTTTTTAGTTCAACTTTTCTTAGTCACCTTTCCAGATATCCTCTGCTGTTTCTCCTTTGTCTCTAACAAGAGGTCGGCCTCAGTAACTAAAAAGTTAAAATACGGTTGACTACCCACAGGAAAGTTCATCAAAAGATAATTATCAATCATTTCCAGTGTATACTCTGTTTTGTATGAATTTTTGTGCAGAAGGTCAGACATGTTTAAACATGATTTAGTTCATTGCAGTTAATCCTTTTTTAAAGGATTAAATCAATAATTGCCAAGCTTTTGAAAACGCATATTAATGTAAGATGAAATTTGGATTAAATATGATTTTAATATCTTTTTCTTTCATTTATTTACCTGGGAGGCTCAAATATCTTTATAACAGTAAAACAGAAGAAACAATACCATGCACTGAAGAAGCTGATGTGTGAAGTCTCTCAAAAACCAGTACCTCGCCCAGGAGTAAGGAAATATCTAGATTTTTTTTTTAGGTTCTGAAAAAGTTTCCTTTATATATTCTCTCTTACAAATGAAGATGTGTTTTTAAAATTCTTAACAACAAATGCTTTTGACAAAATTTTTAAAATATAGTCTTTGAAAGAGCTTTTGATGGTCTTTCTGTTTGCTTTTACTCTGTGCTATAGTTATTGCTTGGTAAAAACCGTCTTCAGTTATTTTCCTATTTATGCTGGGAGGGAAGCTGTAAATCTAAAGACAATATGTCTGTATAAATATCTTATTAATAAAAATATTACACCTTTTTTCTTTACACACAGAACAAGTTCCAAGGATTTGTCTTTGACTTGATAACAAATCAAGTTTTTAATGTCATCATCATGGTTCTTATATTTTTCCAAGCAATAACCATTATGATACAAAGTGATGAACAGAACCCCAAAATTGACATTGCTGTCTACTGGATTAACTCAGTTTTTGTTACACTGTACACTGGAGAATGTGTACTAAAGCTCATCGTTTTCCATTATAACTATTTCACCAATGGATGGAACGTTTTTGATTTTATGGTGGTTGTTTTCTCTATTACAGGTAAGATTTTGTTTAGTCAAATTTTCATTTGTAATAATATTAATTCAGGCAAGCTCTTCGAGTAAACATCTCCTGAGATATAGTCTCTTAATAAGCAAAACAGGTAGAGATCCTTTTTATTTCCAGCAGGAATGCCTTACATTTTTACATTCATACCTGAACACATGCCTGACAGATATAAGATATTAAAAATACTTTCTGAATTAATACATAGACTTTACTTCACAGACCACCAGATAAATGCTTAATTATATCAGTATATCACATACATTATTTTTCTAAGATAACACTAGAAGGATCTTTATGTCTTAGCATGCTATAACCTTTCAAACTCATTATTGTTCCCTTTCCTCTAAGCTCTAAAACTGTTTGCTACTTTCACAACACTAGAGTTTTAGGGTTTAATGAATTTGTTACAAGTTTTCTCTTACTCTGGAGATCCCAGTCCTTTATTTAACAAATATACTTGATTACCCTCTTTGTGAATATATATTATGCTGTGTGCAAAGAGTTCAGTTACAAACAAAGTAGGCATAATTCCTGTATATACATAGTTTATAATCTATCAAGGGATGCAGATAATTAAACAGTACATGTTAATGCTGTGCTATTAAGGTTATGATAAGGGAAGAAGCATGGGGTGCCACAACAGCACAACAGAGCGAGGAGCACCTAATCAGTAAGCAGAGATCAGAGAAAACTTCACGGAAGAAGCAAAAATCTAAATAGAGACCCATTGGATAAGGAGGTAGCCAAGAATCTAAGATAAAAGTGTTTTAGGCAGAGAAAAGTTTGTTTATTGTCTGCCTCCCATAAGACACATACTAGAATGTTATCTCCATAAGAATAGAAACAATATTTAATGTTATTGTCAAGTACTATTCTATGCAGTCAGTAGTGAAAAATGTAGATAAACTGCTCAGTTGTGCTCCCAGAAAATTCATTCATCAGCTGGTAGTAGAAGCAGTGCAGCTAATATTGATAGACAAGTACAAGAAGCTTGCTAGAAAAGTATGTAAAGTCAGCAAAGGGCTGATAGGAAGAAAACAGAGGAAAACAGAATTAAAGAGCCCCATGAGATTGAAATGAGAGTTACTGAATCAGACATCTAGAAGGAGAGGAAATTGCAGTCCGAGATAAAGATGTTTGAATTTGAGATCTCAGAAGGTCAGGTATCCTGGGTGCAGAATGTGGCCATAGATGGGTGTGTCTACAGTAAAATGATGGAGATTATTAAAATTTAAGAAAGCCAAATACTGGAGGGCTAGCCTTTCAATGGGTTGTTGATGGTAGGTGCTGGGGTGGAAAGGGTGACAGTGAGCCATGTACCAAAGTCTCCAATGAATATGATTGAGGGAGAATGAATAGATCATAGAACCAAGGAATGGTAGGAGATGGTATAGTTGAATGTCATGGTCCACAAACTCAAAAATTTCTTTTTTGTTTATAAAATTAATGTGAAGGAAAAGTATCTGAAAAACACATTGGAAAGAGGGAAAGATGCTTGCTTGTTCCATCTTTCTACCCTGAGAAATGTGGAATGGGAAAGAGTGAGTTATCTGTGTTTGAGAGTGTTGCAAGGGGAATAGTGTCCTCAAGATAGAGTCAGATTTTAGATAAGAAAGGAAGTGAAGAAAATTTAGTGATGAAGAAGTAAAAATGTGTTTGTAATTAAGTAGGGAAACCTCCTGCATAATGGAAAAGTTTGAGAGATTGAGGAGAAATGAAAATTTGAGTCAGAGTAGAAAGTTCACTAAAGCACTGTGGAAATGAGGGTATATGTAAGATAGAACGTCAGAGAGAATGCCATCATTGGCAGTGACCAAATTAACAGAAATGTGAGACATGATCCTTCCAGATTCAGCAAACATACCATCTCATTTAGAAGTTTCATGGGATTTTCCCCTTCTCCACCTTCTCAACTCAGGATGAACCACACCCTCTCCAGTACTTTCAGAGAGCATCCCTTACATTTTTTATGGTAATTATAATTTCACCTTGCTCTATAGTTATATATCTCCCTCTCATAGTGCCATCATCCTCCCACCATTGCCAGAAAGAAAAGTTCTTGGCGAAGACTCATTTATTCAATTCACATTTAAAGCTCCTAAGGTCCCAGATACTATTTATGAAGTCAATAAATCAAATTATAATCTGTGATCACTGAATATAAAATATTTTTTAAACTATGTTTATCCACTAGGTCTTTCTGCCTTGCATTATAGTTAGTTTAAATATCTACCTCTACTCCCTAGATTATAGGGTCTTTGAGGATAGGAGTCATGTCACTCATCTCTGCACATTTTCTTGACACCTTTATGAGGTATCCAATAAAGGTTGGGTCGAATTAAATTTCTTGATCTAACTGCAATCAGGAAAAAAAAATATGACTACTGTCCTATATTATGAATTCATGCCATCTGTGACTCCAGAAGTGCTTGATCTGTAATACTCTGAAAATGATGGTAGAAATAATTATCTTCCAAATTTTGTTAGACACTCTGAGCATTGCCACAATTAGTATTTGGCTAACCCAGACTTTCAATATGTGCTAAATGTTATACGGGAAAGATTAATTACCTTAACATATAGAAGAAAACCAAAGAAATGTAAAATAATTTATATTCCTCTAAATAATTGTATTGCCTGCTTTATCTTTTCCTACACCAAGGACTATTTCTGCCTCTGATGGTGGGATATTACCTTGTACCTCCTTCCCTTGTGCAACTGATACTTCTCTCACGGATCATCCACATCCTGCGTCCTGAGAAAGGACCAAAGGTGTTCCATGATCTGCTGCTTCCTTTGGTGCTGTCCCTCCCCGCATTGTTGAACATCGGTCTCCTCATCTTCCTGATCATGTTCATCTACGCCATCTTTGGAATGTACAATTTTGCCTATGTTAAAAAGGAAGCTGGAATTAATGATGTGTCCAACTTTGAAACCTTTGGCAGCAGTATGCTCTGTCTTTTCCAAGTTACAATATTTGCTGGTTGGGACGGGATGCTCAATGCAATTTTCAACAGTAAATGGTCTGACTGTGATCCTGATAAAATTAACCCTGGGACTCAGGTTAGAGGAGACTGTGGTAACCCCTTTGTTGGGATTGTTTATTTTGTCAGTTATATCCTCATATCATGGCTGATCATTGTAAACATGTACATTGTTGTTGTCATGGAGTTTTTAAATATTGCTTCTAAAAAAAAAGCCAAGACATTGAGTGAAGATGATTTTAGGAAATTTTTTCAGGTATGGAAGAGGTTTGATCCTGATAGAACCCAGTATATAGACTCTAGCAAGCTTTCAGATTTTGCAGCTGCTCTTCATCCTCCTCTTTTCATGGCAAAACCAAACAAGGGCCAGATCGTTGCCATGGATCTTCCCATGGCTGTCGGGGACCGAGTTCATTGCCTTGACATCCTACTCGCTTTAACAAAGCGAGTTATGAGTCAAGATGTAAGCATGGAGAAAGTTCTTTCAGAGATTGAATCTGGATTTATGTTAGCCAACCCTTTTAAAGTCACATATGAGCCAATTACAACTACTCTGAAACGAAAACAAGAGGTAGTCTCAGCAACCATCATTCAGCGTGCTTATAAACGTTACCGTTTGAGGCAAAATGACAAGAAAACATCAGATATTCATATGATAGATGGGGACGTGGAAGTTCAGGCTATCAAAGAAGGTTCATATTTTGACAAAACTGAGGGAAAGTCAACCATTTAAAGCCAGATCTAATCCCACTCACTACCTTTTCACCTTCTTTACATATTCCCCAAATGTTAAAAGTTTAGATCAGAAATAAAAGCAAAGATCAGAGAAACTAAAGATTTCACTTAAAAATCAATTGTTTACAACCCATGGAAGATAAGCTTGTGCTCACAAGATCCCACGTCCAATTCACTTTTACCCCTGTATATTCAGTCTGACCAAGACAACCCCTTGCTATTACTGCAGAGTTAAATTGGGCTAAAACTGTTGTTTAATAATCCAATACTTGTTTTCTCTATATGGCTTATATGGTGTGTGCTTCTTCTGGAGGGTTGGGGGAGGTAGTAGCAGAAATTAGTAGCCAAAGGAGCTTACTTATATATTTTATGTCTACTTTAACTTGATGGGATTCAAGTCACTACTAATGGGACTTAATTACAAATAACCAAGTACTTTCTTAAAGTGGGATGGTATTTAAAAAAATAGTACAGGGCTTCCCTGGTGGCGCAGTGGTTGGGAGTCCGCCTGCCGATGCAGGGGACACGGGTTCGTGCCCCGGTCCGGGAGGATCCCACATGCCGCGGAGCGGCTGGGCCTGTGGGCCAAGGCCGCCGAGCCTGCGCTCCGCATCGGGAGAGGCCACAGCAGTGAGAGGCCCGCATACCGCAAAAAAAAAAAAAAAAAAAAAATAGTACAATGCTACAGGCCATTAAATCATAAACTTGCCTAGACCAATGCCAATCAGGGGAAGAGGAAAGGCAGTTCTTAGAAAGTGTCTCTGAGAGTAATCAAAGAGACTCTTGGGCTGATTCAAACCACTTTTGAAAAAGATTGATTAGAGCCTAGGTTTTGTTTTTGATTGTTTTGGTTTTATTTATTTTTGGTTTGTGAATTAATGTTGTTTCATTGTTCTTGGATTCCTGGTTTCTCATCTTTTTGGCTAGTTCCAGCTAAGGACCATTCTCTCTTTAAGAGAATGAGTTCCTAGAACAATCAGCATAAAGGGAGCTACAGTTATAGCCTACACTTTCTAATTTTTCTCATTTCGTGTTGGGAAACTGTGGCCACTTTGTAGTACTTTTCACTGCACTTCATGGATTTTTATAACTTTCAGAAAGAAAATGATCACTAAAACTGTGTGGACTCTGAACTAGGAGATCAAAGTGTGAGTTTGCTGTTCGTGGTGTTTTATAACATTAGTGTATGCAACTTAGTTTCCACGTTCACATTTATCTTTCCAAGTTTTCTGTTTTGTTTTGTGTTTATTTCATCACATACATAATTACTATGTAAAATGTTTTATGTTTGAAAAACTTTAAAATCCTAAGCATTAATTTTCACTAGTAAGATAGGCACAAATTGTTGTTTTGATGTAATCATAAAATGCAGTCTCTTGCATCCCTGTAGTTTGAGATTCAGATATTTATTCTATTTGTGTGATGATTGATTTCAGTGTGCCTACAAAGCCCTAAAGGATTCAGAAGGAAAATATGTATACTGATGACTTAATGAAAAGCTTTAAATATGACATTCAATATCACTTAAATATCAGTAATTGTATTTTATTATGAATGCATGATCTTGATTGAGCCTTAACTATTATAATCTATTTCTGCTCCTCAGAAATGTATTAACCTGACCAAGATGCCTTTGGGGGATCCCCTAAGCAAATGTAATTTCAGAGTTCTGTTTCTTACTATAAATGTCGCTTCCCTCTCTCCTCCTGTTCTCCATCACGTGATGGGGACCAGTGAGGAATCAGTGTTAATTTGGTGACATGGTGACAGCTGGTGCTTTATTTAAGCTTCTCAATTTTCTATTTCTTGGAAATGCTTTAATGTGGAAACTGCTTCAAATATTTAAACTGAATCTAAGCTTGCTTCTGTATATTCTATAAAGACTATGAACTGATTTTAGTTCGAAAATGACATCTTTTAATTGTAAATCACGTTTGCCGCTAACCTTCCGAAAGCTATGTAAAGAATTATTTTTAACAAATCTTACAAAATATTTTACTTTTTAGATACTAAAGAAAATAGTAAATACAACTTGTTAACCAAGGTAAGCTTTGGTTCTTTTTCTTTCGTAAATTAGGTTGGCAACTTTGTGTAATAAGAACTTTTTAAAATGAGCCTTACATTAAAGCTTATTCATTCAGGTTCAAAGTTCAAAACTGGAAATATTTTTGCTTCGTTTGGATTAACTTAATTTTGTAAAATAAATATTAGTAAGCTTACCAGAGATCCTTACAAACCGAAAAATGTAAAAAGCACTCCTCTTAGCAAAATCTGAAGTTTACTAGATATATCTTCATATTTTTAGAAGTTGCTATACGGAAGATAATGCTGAAATTAAATTTATTGTTATGCTAATATTTATCAATACCTGCTTCTTTAAAATTTTTCTTTCTGCTTCTTTAATAAATATAATTCACTTTAATATGGTTTTTAAAATGTTGGAAATAGCTACCATTTATTGAGCAGACTGTTAAACCCAGCCTTGTGCTAAGTATTTACCATGCATGAACTCAGCATTCACAACTCATGAAGCAATGATAACTCTCATTTTATAGATGAAAAAACTCAGGCTTAGAAGGGTTATAAGGGCTTTTATATGACACAGAACTTGTAATTAACATGGCCAGGAATGCAAACCAGGGCTAATTTCAGAGCCTGAATAGTTAACCACTCTGTGTGACAACTGTCTACTAATAAATGACCTGGATAAAGACAAAGGAAGTTTAAGATAAATTATATTTTTGTGCAGAGATAAGGAATCTTTTTCCCTCCCTCTCCTCTCGCCCTCTCCCCCAGCCCTCTCTCTCCCTCTCTCTCTCTCCCTTTCTCCCTCTCTCCTTCTCTCCCCAACATCCAGCCCCCCACCACCACTGCCCACACCCCACCCCCGTGGGAAGAATTTTAAAAGTCATGACCACTTCTGGAAAAAGGAAAGGCACAAGGGATAAAACTATAGAAGTTTTTTTCATTCAACACTTATTGAATGCTAGATACTAGAGATAAAACCAGAGCCTGGATAGATATACATACATATACACATAGATACATACAAAGATAAATATGAAACTAAAGAATTTATTGGCTACCAGGGGAAACATCACTATTTAGCTGGATATATAATATATTGTAATTTTTATACTATTTCATATAACCTATAATATATATATATATACAGGAAGGAATGATGGATTCTACATTAGAAATTACAGGTGATGTTAATAAAATGAGCTCCTGAAGAAAAAGAAAGATTTTATCAATTAGAGAAAAAGGTAACTGTATTCAACACAGAGACACTTTTAAGGAGAGGAGTTTGTCATGGAGATGAGACCTAGGTTTCCAGCTACTAGTTCTTCAAGCTAGACAATAAAGAGAGAGAGGAATCAACAATAGGATAAAATTTTCACAGCAGAGATGGAATAGAAACTGGAGCAGAATTACTCTGGGCACTCTGAATCCCTTCCCAGACATGCTTTATTTTTGCCCTTTGGCTCTTGAACCCTCTCCTCCTTTAACTGCTCCTTTCAATAAATTCCAGGTCCACATGCTCAACTCTAACACTCAATAACATGCCCCAGTGAATGACTGAGCCTTCACTCTACCCGTGGGGGTTTTCCTCTTTATGTTAGGTAACCTAAAACTGTCAGGGTCAGACACTTACTCTTCTCCTCATCTGTAAGTGAACCTCTTATCTTCACTGACTTCAAAATTACAAATTAGCTCACAGGATTTTCTCTCAACTCCAGCTATCTACTCTATCAACCATCCAGGTGGCACAACACCCCTACTCCTGGATTCTAGTCTAAAACCACATGAAGGTAACATCTTCAAATGACCCATAAATTCAGGGTCCCCATTCATACAAAATATCATCACCATTCTTCCCTTCTTTTCTCCTTACTATCTTTCATAAAAAACTGTTGAGCATCTCCTAGGCACAGTAATTTAGAGATAAAGTTGTCTTTATCCTTAAAAAGGTATTAGTCAAGGTTCTCCAGAGAAACAGAACTAATAGGATACATAGAGATATATAAAGGAGATTTATTATTATGTGAATTGGCTCACACAATTATAGAATCTGAGATATGCCATGTGCAAGCTTGAGAACCAGGAAAGATGACAGTACAGTTCTGTCCACATCCAAAGGCCTGAGAACCAGGAGAGCCATGGGGTAGCTCACAGTCCAAGGCCAAAGGCCTAAGAACTGGGGAGGGACACTGGTGTAAGTCCCAAAATCTGAATCTAAAGGCCCTGGAACCAGGAGCTCCAATGTCCAAGAGCAGGAGAATATAGATGTCCCAGCTCAAGAACAGAGAGAGAGAATTCATCCTTCCTCCACCTTTTTGTTCTATTTGAACCTTAAATTAACTGGATGATGCCTGCCCATTGTTGAGGGAAATCTTCCTTGTTTTCATTCCAATAGACATATGTCACTGAATTTGAAGTGGGCTTTCTTATAATCACTATATGGCTGGGTCACATTTTTTAATCTACTTTTTACTGGTATATTAGATCAATTACATTTAAGGTAATTATTGATATGTTAACATTTAAGGTTGTCATTTATTATTTGTTTTTTATTTGTTTCCTCCAGTCTCATTTCTCTGGTTCTCTTTTCTTACCTTCCTGCACAATTCTGAACGTATTTTAGGATTCCATCTGGATTTATTCATAGTGCTTTTAAGTGTATCTCTTTGTATATTTTTGGTAGTGCTTGTTCTGAGTATTACTATATCTACTTATCTATATATATATAGATCTACAAATTATACAGTCTAATATAAAGCATTTTACCACTTTTAGTGGAGTATGGAAACCTCACTCTCATTTGTCTCTTTGTCTTCCTTATTTGAAAATATTATTGTCTTGGGAATCAGAAGGCACTACAATTTTTGCTCCACTCATCAAATATGGTTTTAAAACTCATAAGGAAAAGGACAGTCCCTTGTATGAGTCCATATTTCTGCTTTTTGCATTATTTCTTTCTTCTTGATGCTCCATCATTCCTTCTTTTATCAATTATTTTCTGTTTGAAGAATTTTGCTTAGCCAATATTTAAAAGTAAGAGAGTTTATTTCTCTTTAATATTTTTATATTTAATATATATTTATTACAAGTTGAAATGATAGTGTTTTGATATATTGGGTTAAACAGAATATATTACTAAATTTTTAGAAAGACTATGTCTGCTAGTAAAAAATTCTTCTAGCTATTCTTCCTCTGAGAATGTTTTTATTTCTCTTTCATTCCTGAAGTATAAATTCATAGGATATAGAATTTTTGGTTGACAGTTTTTTGTGGTTGACAGTTTTTTGCCTGAAGAATATTTTACCATTTCTGGCTTCCATAACCTCACATAAGAAATCCATTGTCATTTGCATTGGTATTCATTCCACTGTAGGTAAAATGTCATCTCCTTACAGCTGCTTTCAATAATTTTTAATTTTCAAATTTTTTAATTGGGTGCAGCTTTGGCATGGATTTCTTTATGTTTATCCTGTTTGATATCTACTCAGCTTCTTGGAACTGTAGATTTGTGTCTTTCACCAAATTTATGACATCTTCAGCCAATACTTCTTCAAACAATTTTTCAGCCTCGCTTTTTTCTCCTTTCCTTCTGAGATAGTAATGACATGATGGATGACTCTTTTGTTATTGTCTCACAGGTACCTGAGGCTCTGTTCATTTTTTTTTTTTTTTACAATCTTTTTTCTATCTGTTGTTCAGATTGGATGAATTGTATTGTTCTCTGCTTAAGTTCACTGATTTTCTCTTTCATAATCTTCACTTTACTGTTGAACCCATCTATTGAGTTTTTTATTACTGTTATTGTATTTTTCAGTTCTATAATTCCACTGTTTTTTTCTTATAGAATCTATTTCTTTGCAGTGATTTTCTGGTTTTTAATTTGTTTCAAGAGAATTTGCAATTCATTGTTGAAGCATTGTTATAGTGGATGTTTTAAAAATATTTCTCAGATAATTCCAGTATCTGACTCATCTCAGGATTAGTGTCAACTAATTGTCTTTTGTCCTTCAACTTGTGATTTTTCTTAGTTCTTGGTATGTTGGCTGCTCTTTTAAAATCATACTCTGGATATTTTGTCTATATTAGGAGAGACTGGACCCTACTTAAATCTTTTATTTTAGCAGTTAATCACACTGTTTAGGTTTAGCATATAGGTTTTGGTCTATTTTTGCAGGCTATGGTTCTCATAGTAGTTTAATTTCAGAGCCTTGGAGGTGTTATTTTGGTTTTCCTTGTTTATCTGATGTAGCCTGGGCTGCCATTGGTCCCTGCTGGACTGAAAGAGGTTTCCATAGGCCAAGCAACCTGGCTTTTCTCAGAGGGAGGTCAGGGAATGAGGAAGGATCCCTCTACGAACAGCTCATGAGGACAAGGAGACTTTCTGGACCAGGCTACTTGTGCCTGCATCCTCCTTGCTGGCTCCTCCCATCCATTCAGGTGTTTCTGGACAGAGAAGGAAAGTCTCTGCATCTCCCAGATTACTGGGTTTAATTTCCACTCTTTATGGCTGCAACTTCTGTAACTGACACTTTGTTATAGCTACATCTAGTCACTAGGGAACTTCTGGTAATCATGCCTCCTGCACCCTGATCCCCAGCCCCAACCACACCTTCAGGCCTAGAAGCAAAATCCCTTGACTTCCCTTTAAACTTTGCCCATACATTTTATGAGCTCAACTCTCCACAAATTATCCCTGATCCATACACCACCTAAACGTTTGGCCTTTTATAGTTGTTGAAACGGAAAGAACTCAAATTCTACCTCCTGTAATAATTGACCTCAAAGTAAGCTTAAATCTTATTCTCTCTCTTTTTAAAAATTTTTAAAATTTAACTTTATTTTTTTGAAAAAGTAAAGGAAGGAAAAATGGAAGGAAGAAAAGAAGGAAAGGAGGGAGGGAGGGAGAGAGGAAGGAAAGAAGGAAGGAAGGAAGAGTACATCCTATGATACTTGTATTTTGCTGAGTGTTAACAAACTTGGAACCACAGCTGAACTGATTGCTCAGAACAATAGAGAAACTATATGGCTCTGAGAACATGGGAGGTAGGAGAGGAAACTTGGATATAGAAGAGCTGGACAAGCAACGTTTGGGAAGAAGTGACCTGTATGGTGAGACTTGTAGAGTGAATTGTTTAGATCTTTTCACCTCCCTGGTGGCCCCAATTTGAAAGAAGCACTCCTGCTTTCCGTCTGGGAGAATCTTTTTTTCTAGTCTGAAGAAAGGAAATTCACCTTTCCTCTGTGCTTTTTCAAGATGTTTTGTTTCTATCTGAAAATTACCTAAAACCTATAAGTTTTCCTAAAGATCCAGGCTTTCCAAAAGCAAAGTCCAGAGTACTTCGAAGCTTTTTGTCTTTTCTGCCTTGACATATAATTGGCTGGGTTTAGAAAGAACAAATCAGTTCTCTTCCTAAATGTGTGGAAATTGAGGGAGGGCAGAAGCAAAGGTTAAAAGGGTGAAAAAAAAATCTGAACTGATATCAAATAATATCTGAAAATATGCAAAGTAGTGTATTCCAACCCTACATTGACTTTCACTTTTTGCTTAGGATTCTCTCCAATAATCCTAAACAAGTGAATTGGAAGGAAATTATCATAAACTCATAAAATAGTGCTTTCCGATCATTGGGTACATCATACTGTTTCAGTACCTGAAAGAGCTATCCTTTTTTTTGCTGAATAATCCTTTTTGTGTTAAAATTCTTATAGCATAGACTGTCTCATATATGCCAAAAAACAAGTCTGTTCTTATTTCCAAGTAGTATATTTAGGTACAAAAACCAAGTAAAATACAGACTTTCTGACCTCAAGAAGTTGACATCTAGGTGGGGAAACAGACCATTAATAAAATGATACAAAAATAATTAAAGGTGGTATATGCTGCAACTCAGATTACTAATGGAAGTAAATGTACCACAGCTACTAAATTGATTATCACCATAGGACCTGATCTGGCCTTTGATCACACACTAGCAGTATGAACACAATTAGGAAAAACAGTATTTTCACAAGTTTCAGCCCAATTCTTCTTCCTCTCTTGCTTCAACTCCCAATTACTTAAAGTTCTTCTGCTCAGAAAATCACATCTTTGCTGCCACAACCCAGCCTGAGCACTTGAAAAATCCATCACCAAGAATACTGTCTTAATTCTCTCCAAGCTTCCAGTCCATCCAGCAGAAACAGAGATAGCAGCCTCCTTTCCAAATGGGCACCATACTCTCATCCTGATGAGAAAACTACAGAAAATTCAGGGCACGACAGTGAAAACTGTTCAATAAGTTCCTTTTAATAAGTGTAAGATTTAGATAAAGGCTAATTTTCTAACTAGGTCTCATGGTTAAGCAGACTCAGTATGTTACAAAGACTCTTTGTTTCCCCCAAACTTGTTCTCCCATCCTTACATAGTAATAGCATTCCTGATTCTTAGCTAGATAACATGGCCTTCTGGAATAAATACTATATTTTATAACCTTTTTTTTTTTTTCAATTAAGGCTGTCTCTGTAACTAAATTCTATCCTTTTTAACTTTCTTTCCACTGACCAGAACATGGATGAAGAGGCAGGGTATCTGTTATGAAACAAGGGAGGCCAACAATCAATGAATGCTAAGCAATAAGTTAGAAGGGTCTGGTTCAGATAATCATACTTTATGATTAAAGTAGGGAACAGTCAGATCACATTGTGTCTCCTTTACCTAAGCTATGAAGAAAAATATGAACCCTGAAGGATGACCCAAACCTCTTTCCAAAATTTCCAGGCAAAGGTCCAAATCTTAAAAAAAAAAAAAAAAAAAACAGACCATTACAGCAGAATCATATTCTCTAGAGCTTAAAACTGAAAAATTGTTATGGTTATGTACAGTTGTGTAGTAGAGCGCATAGGACTCTAATATAATATCCCATGATAATTGTCTCTTTGTTAGCCATATGGGTATTACGGGCAGTAGTTTCCAGCCCTACGCTGACTTTCACTTTTTGCTTAGGATTCTCTCCAATAATCCTAAACAAATGAATTGGAAGGAAACTATCATAAACTCATAAAATAGTGTTTTTCGATCATTGGGTACATCATACTGTTTCAGTACATGAAAGAGCTATCTTTTTTTTTTTTTGCTGAATAATTATTTCTTTCGAATTGTTCTATCAACCATGCTTGACAGTTATGGTGAAGGAAAATATTTGTTCTCTCAACTGAGTGAAGCTTTTAGATCAAGGAAAAGCACTGATATATTTAGGAAAAGCAAGACTCTGCAGTAGTAGCATCAGTTTGATTAAAGGATGTGTTGATTTATTTTCTTTTACATTCCAGAAAGTGACTAATAATCATCTCTAAGATGTCTGTTTTTCTCCTGAACCTTAAATTATTAAACGTATTTCCCTGTCCTCACCTTGGTTTCTGCAGAAGAAAGCACTGCATCCTTCCAGTGCACACAAAGATTCTACTGCAGTGCAACCCAAGAAAAACCAGCCAAGGTCTGCTGAGGATCTCTGCTGCTGCAGCATTTGATACACACAGGAAAAGTCTCATGAATAATGCACAGTTATAAACAGGTAGCCATATCAAGATCTCTTCACTTAATTCTATTGCCAAACACACTCCAAGGAAAGTAACTGGATACCTTCATTAACGATTGATCTGTATAGGAAGAAAGTATGATTAAAAGCTTTCAAGACATCGATTGCATGTGCATTAGCTTGCATTGACCTGCATTGTTTTCTACTGAAAACCCAAGCAAATTGTAGCAATAATCAGAATTGTAGTGCTAAACAGAAATATAAAATATTTTAAAACCACAAGTATGAACATCCAGAACAGTTCACCCACTGCAGAGTATGTAAGAAGCAAAAGCAGCTTGTCATGAGGTCACCTTATAACTGGGTAAGTGCTTGTGAGGCAGCATGAAGTGTTGATGTGCTACCAATGGAACAGCTTGTAGGATATGAATCCACTTTAGTCCATTTTCTTAACACCAACGACAAGAAGTGCCAGGAGGCTCTAAACACCTTCCCGGAACAGCCATCATTAATCTCTAATATGATCACGTTACTTTTTTATTATTTTAGATGAAAAAAATAGTGGGCACTTTTTTTTTTTTTTGCCCAATCAGAGACTATGTGTTAAACCTACAATATAACAGCCTTTGTGCATTCACCTCAATTTGCCAGAATTATCAACACAATTGGCTGAAGTTGATTGCTGCTTTTGGTGGAGGGAGGGAGGATGGCCCCCACGGCCAAGTCATACACTACAAATATAAGCCTCTCTACTCTTTTACACAAATCTTCTTTAACAAGAAGATGGAACTGTGTAACACTATCCTAACTAGACTATAAATTATTATTATTATAGTAAGCATTTATAGGTATTTTTAAGACAGCACTCAATTTCTGTATGTTTCGTTTTGCTTTATATTGTTTTATCTCAGTGGCTCTTATGTTATCAGTTGAGTCCTATATAAGGTTAACTGTATATGATTAACTTTTTCTCTTTGAAATTGTAAAGTAGAGTAACTCATCTAGGCGGTCCGGAGATTCTATGTTGCTGACTGTGGTAGGAAGTTTTGTTTATATCATTACTCTGTTATGGTTATGTTCTCCATATCTTAGTTACTTCAAGATATCTGTGTTGATTTAATGCATGAAAATTAAATATGCTAATGTGGGAGAGAAAAAAATCAAATTCTAAGCTGTCATTAATATGAGGTGCAATCACTGGGGAAGAGGGCTTTATTTAAGGTTACTTAAAATTAAAGTCAGGATCTTCTGCCTATATTTACAAAAGATTGATGTGGGAATTACCATCTCATTGTAAATAACTAGAAAACTTGACAAAATGTATGAAACAAATATTTTTAAACATTGAACAATAGTCAGCACAAGATTATGAAATCTGACAGAATGGGTCCTGAGACAACTAAGTTTCAGGATCTCTGCCCTTTATCAAAGGCAGCTTCAGACCTGACTTAAATACACTTTAACACAAGCCTCACAAAGGCTAAACAAATCTGAAAGGAATTTAAGTGCATGCCATGCTTAAGGAATACAGTAAAATGCAGCACTCAGTACTATAAAATTCACAATGTCCAGTAACCAATCAAAACTTTCAGAAAATGGAATAAGCAGGAAAATGTGGCTCTTAAGCAGAAGTAAAAAGAAACAGATTCAGTTACGATATTAATTATGAAATAAGCGGAACAGGATATTAAAATAGCTATTCTGAATATTATAACCATGGGCAAGGTTATAAAGGAACACATGAAGTAATAAGGAGAGAAATTAAAATTATGAACAATTATCCTAATAGAAGTCCTAGGGATGAACAAAAATCATCTGGAATGAAAAATAAACCAGATGGGTTTAACTGCAGATTAGAAACTGCAGTAGAAAAGATCAGTGAACTTGAAAATGTGGAATAAAAACTATGCAAATTTAGAGAGAGAAAAAAATTACAGAGTCTCAGTAACCTATGGGCCAATATCTAACAATCTTATATATGTGTAATCTTGCCAAAACAAAGATAAATACTTTTTTTTTATTGGCGTATAATTGCTTTACAATGGTGTGTTACTTTCTGCATTATAACAAAGTGAATCAGATAAATACTTTTAAACACAAACAAAAGATAAGAAAATTTATCACCGGTGTTGCTGCACTACAAGGTCAAAGGAAGTTCTTCAGGTGGAAAGCAAATGATATCAGATTGAAATGTGGATTTAAACAATGGAATGAAAAGCACTAGAAATTGTAAACATGTGAATAAATATGAAAGACATATTTTCTCATCTTTAATATTTTTAAGTTGACTGTATAAAGCAAGATAATAATGTACGTTTTCTATAATTTGTTTGTAAACATGTATAAAAATGCCTAACAACATGGCAAAAAGGACAAGATTGAAGAAATAGAAGTATTTTGGAATAGGTGTTATACTGTATACATGAAGTGGTATATTATTTGAAGTTAGACTGTGATAAGTTAAAGAAGCACATTTTAATTATAGAATAACCATTTAAAAATATAAAACAAAGAGAAGGTTAATAAGCCAAAAGAGGGGACAAATGGAAACTTTCAAAGTGCTAAAATAATTTTTTAAAAGAATGAAAACTTGAAAAACAAATACAAACAAACAAAAGATGGAACAAATAGAAAGCATAGTAAGATAGCAATATCACTGATATAAATTCAACAATATCAATAATTACATAAAGTGTAAATGATCTAAACACTCCACTTAAAAGACAAACATGTCAAATAGAATTTAAAAATTACCAAACCCACAGTATGGAGGTTCCTTAAAAAACTACAAATAGAACTACCATATGACCCAGCAATCCCACTACTGGGCATATACCCTGAGAAAACCATAATTCAAAAAGAGTCATGTACCAAAATGTTCATTGCAGCTCTATTTACAATAGCCCAGAGATGGAAACAATCTAAGTGTCCATCATCGGATGAATGGATAAAGAAGATGTGGCACATATATACAATGGAATATTACTCAGCCATAAAAAGAAACGAAATTGAGCTATTTGTAATGAGGTGGATGGACCTGGAGTCTGTCATACAGAATGAAGTAAGTCAGAAAGAGAGAGACAGGTACCATATGCTAACACATATATATGGAATTTAAGAAAAAAAAAATGTCATGAAGGACCTAGGGGTAAGACAGGAATAAAGACACAGACCTACTAGAGAATGGACTTGAGGATATAGGGAGGGGGAAGGGTAAGCTGTGACGAGGCGAGAGAGTGGCATGGACATATATACACTACCAAGCGTAAGATAGATAGCTAGTGGGAGGCAGCCGCATAGCACAGGGAGATCAGCTCGGTGCTTTGTGACCACCTGGAGGGGGTGGGATAGGGAGAGTGGGAGGAAGGGAGATGCAGGAGGGATGAGATATGGGAACATATGTATATGTATAGCTGATTCACTTTGTTATAAAGCAGAAACTAACACACCATTGTAAAGCAACTATACTCCAATAAAGATGTTTTAAAAAAAAAAAGGTAATCTCTTCAACAAACAATGCTGGAATAACTGATCATTCACAGGCAAAAAAATGAATCTAGACACAGACCTTACACCCTTCACAAAAATTAACTCAAAGTTGTTTACAGACTTAAATGTAAAATTATAAAACTTTTAGAAGATAACATAGGAGAAAACCCAGATGACCTTGGGTATGGTGATGCCTTTTTGGATACAACATCAAAGACACAGTCCATGAAAAAAGAGAATTGATAAGCTGGACTTCATTAAAAGTAAAAACTTCTACTCTGCCAAAGATAATATCAACAGAATTAGAAGATAAGTACAGAGTGGAGGAAAATATTTGCAAAAGACATATCATCTGATAAAGGACTGTTATCCAAAATGTACAAAGAACTTTTAAAATGCAACAGTTAGAAAACAAACAGCCCTATTTAAAAATGAGCCAAAGACCTTAACAGCTACCTCACTGAAGAAGATATACAGCTGTCTAATAAGAATGTGAAAAGATGCTCTACATAATATGGCACCAGGAAAATGCAAATTAAAATAACAATGAGATATCACTACACACCTATCAAGGCCAAAATCTGTAATACTGACCACATCAAATGCTAATGAGAATGTGGAACAACAGGAACTCTCATTCATTGCTGGTGGAAATGCAAAATGGTACAGCCACTCTGGAAGACAGTTTGGCAGTTTCTTACAAAACACCACTTACTCTTAGCATGTGATTGAGCAATTGTCCTCCTTGATATTACCCAAAAGAGCTGAAAATTTATGTTCACACAAAAACCTGCACACAGACATTATAGCAGTTTTACTAATAATTGCCAAAACTTGGAAGCAACCAAGATATCTTTCAGCAGATGAATAGATAAATAAACCAAGGTACATCCACACAATGGAATATTACTCAGTGCTGAAAAGAAATGAGCTATCAAGCCATGAAAAGACATGGAGAAAATTTAAATTCATATCATTAAGTGAAAGAACCAATCTGAAAAGATACATAATACTGTATGATTCAAACTATATGACATTCTGGAAAAGGCAAAACTATGGAGACAATAAAAAGATCAATGGTTGCCAAGGGCGGAGGGGGAGAGGGAAGAGATGAAGAAGCAGAGCATAGAAAAATTTTAGGGCAGTGAAAATACTCTGTAAGATAGTTTAATGATGGACATATGTAATTATACAATTGTCCAATATCCCATAGAATGTACAACACTAAGAGTGAACTCTAAGGTAAACTATGGTCTTTGAGCGATTATGATGCATTAATGTAGGTTCATCCTTGGTAAAAAATAAACCATTTGGGTGAGTGATGTTGATAATGTGGGAGGCTGGGCATGCATGGGGGCAGGGGGTATATGAGAAAGCTCTGTACCTCCCTTTCAGATTTGTTGTAAACCCAGAACTTCCCTAAAAAAATAAAGTAAAACAAAAATAGAAGTAAAAGAAAACAGTGTAAAAGATTTTTATGACTTTCTAAAACACTGGACATATTTTGAACACCAGGTGGCAGTAGATATAGCATTTATCAAAATGAATGCGTGAGGAGGAAACAGTTTGTGTCTGCAAATCAATAGTATATACAGAATGTCCACTGTATGCAGCATGCTAGAATTTGACTGAGGTACCTCTGAAGGAATGAGTCATAATCCAGTGCTGTAAGGATAACTTCACGTTTGAGTCTATGGCTTTTATTCAATTAATCCTCATTTGATTATTTCTCTTAACTTGTAACAATAGACACTAATTAGCCATTTTGATAACATCTCCCAAAAGTGGCCATCATAGAGAAAATATGAATACTGA
The DNA here is from genome assembly GCF_003031525.2 of Neophocaena asiaeorientalis asiaeorientalis. Classification (NCBI taxonomy): domain Eukaryota; kingdom Metazoa; phylum Chordata; class Mammalia; order Artiodactyla; family Phocoenidae; genus Neophocaena; species Neophocaena asiaeorientalis. The sequence goes on from NW_020185336.1 coordinate 656,212, forward strand.
ATACATGCTGCTTACAAACAACAATTCCCCAGTAGGTAACATGTTTCAATGAAAGAAATATTCGATTTAAATTTGACTTAGAAAAACTACACATATTCATTTAAAAGAAACAAATCTAAAAGGTTAGCAAAGAAAGGATCTTAAAAATAATTAGTACAAGCCTTCCTATTTAGAGAGGAGAAAAGTGAAATACACAGAGATTAGGAGACCTGTGCAATGAACGACACAGTCATAATTATGGTCAGGAAATGGCTTCTGTATTCTCTCCACCATAATACAATGCAATTGAACTTCTCTGACTTGTTTGATTTCAGTTAACATGTTTATTTGTAAATAAATGAACTACTGAGAGATTTACTTTATGTTTATATTGTTCTTCTACATTACAATTACCAACTTTATTTTCCATTCATAATTATAATGTAGCCTGGCCAATTTTTCTTAATTGTAGGTTTATGTTTCTTAATGTGTATACTGTCTTTATAAGACATAGAATAGCCATTTCCCTGTGGGATTAGTATCTCTTGGTGCTTAAGCACAGACTCCAGAGCCTGATTACCTAGGCTGACACCTTGGCCCTTCCACATATTAGCTGGGTGACCTTGGGAAAGTTAATTAACCTCTCACATTTAAATGTTCTTACCTGCAAAAATGGGGATGATAATACTACTTACTTCCACGAGTTGTACAGATTAAATGGGTAAACAAGTAGAGTTTTAAAAACAATGTCTACTACGTATTAAAAAGTAAACAAGTGTTATTAATCTCACTGGCAAGGACAAAAATAATTTTAAGTGTGAAACCTAACTACTTTGCTGAATTTTTTATAAAAATATACTGACCATTTTAAAAAACATAGTATTATTTACCATTCAGTCTATCTTCACTACATTTCACATAATGATGCACTCCCAAAATATTTTTGGAATAGGTAGCTATTTTAGACATTGTTTAAACAGGATTCAAATTTAAAATTTACCATATCCTAGTCATCATAACACAAATACATTCGGTTTTAAAGAAAATCTGGTTTCCTTTTTTTTTTTTTTTGATCTTTCCTCACTGCTAGAAATTTTGGGTCTATTTACTGAATTGCTTAAAACACACCGAAGTAAACCTTTTTTTAAAATTGTCAAAACTCCCCACTACAATGATAATCTGATCATTTGAAAATCTGTGATTTCAAAGATAAACCTTAACTAATTAGTATTTACATGATAAAAAGTTGCAGTGTGGGAATCTTTAAACAACAACCTAGTGCTTAGAACATGGAGTCTATAAATAGCAAAAAAGTCCTTGCAAATGTATCTCAGACCCTTTGAATGCTGGGCTCCTGGAGACCTCCCCAGGCTGACCCCTCTCTTAGGTCTTTCTAAATCACTCAGAACTTCTGATCCATGAACTGGGAACATTCATTCCATTGTTTCTTCTTTCTCAAATACCCCATCCCATCTTTGCTTTAACATCTCGTACTCTGGCAAAATTCAATTACCACATCCTAGACTACACGTTCGAATTTGCCAACAGTCTACTTCTGACAACAATCAAAACAACCACCAAAAAAATGCCTATATAAACTCCAGTTATGTAAACTCCATTTAATGTTGCATAATGGAAGTTTCAATTTAGTAAAGATACCGGAGTTAATACATTTAAATAGCTGTTACCACCTTTAAAGTAGCAGCTTGGGAAGTTACATCTTGATTTCACTAATGATAATTGCTGAAATATTTAAAAAATTTTCTTTTGGAACTATCTTCAAGGCCTGTTTTATATATCTTTAATGGACAAAATTTCCTAGACCTTGAGAGTGAACTTAATAAATATAAAATGTTAGTTAAATCCAATATATTAAAATACTTATTGCAAAGTTAAATATGGTCACAACTTTGAATTATTATAACGGCAAAAAATTATGCATTACTATTTTATTGTTTCAAATAATATTATATTTGTTTACACAGACAAATAAAAGTCTGGAAAGACAGTGGTCAACCTCTTAAATAAAACAGTTAGTACATGAAATTCAGGATTACAGGAGTCATTACTTTTCTATTTTGCGTATACATATTGTAAGGCCAACTGGCCCGAGGCAGGGGAACACAATCTGATTCACAGGTTGCATCAGACCGAAATTCTCCAGACCACCCAGTTTCAGAAACTGCCCCGGAGACATTCCGGACCACCCAGTTCCAGGAACTGACCTGGGGACTTTGAACCCAGCCCAGCCTTCCCGCCTTTCGAGGGGCGGGACTAACGGTCCCCCAGGATACCCGAAAAGACCACCAAATAAGGAATACCCTGCGCCCTCGCAGATTCACCACACCCCTTTCCCTTCTTCCCCTATAAAATCTTGCCCAACCCTCGCCCGGGAGCGACTTCTCTGGTCCCTTTCTCTCGGTCCAGTGAACCTCGCCTGGGAGCGGTCCCTAATAAAGCTCACTTGAAGCTTTCCTCTGTTTCGCGGTGCCGTTTGTTAAGATCCGACCTTACTCATATGTATTCCTTAAATATTCTTCCAAGTGAGGATTACTTTTAAATACCATGGATTTTCAATTTCTTATATTGTATTTTTCACATCTAGAAGTTCAATCTTGGGGTTTTTTATATCTTCTATTTCCCTCTCTTCATCGTGCTCAGATTTTTCTCTACTGTCTTGGGCATTCAAAACACACATAATATGCAATCTAATGTCCTAATCTGTTAATTCCACCGTCTTTGCCATTTCTCGGTCTGTTCCCAGAAATGACTTTTTTTTTTTTTCCAGAAATGACTTTTAATCGACTTGTCTCCTGGCTATAGTTCATATTTTCCTTTTCTTTGCAAGTGTGGTAATTTTTTTTAAATGGATGCCAATCAGTGATAATTTTATGTTTTCAGGTCCTTCAGAAATGTTGAATTTTATTCTGGTTAGCAATTAAGCGAGTTGAAACCGGTTGCATTCTTTTGTCTTGCTTTTAAGCTTTGTTGCTGTAAATCCAGAGCAACTTTAAAGTTAATTTAGCCCCACTACTAAGACAATATCCTTTTAAGGATTCTACCAATATCTCACATGTGATGAGATCTTTCCACTTTGGCTGGGGGGAATACAATTTCTAGCCCTGCGTGAGGTCCAGGAATTTTTTGACATGCTGTTTGCCATTAGTTCTTTCCCTGGCCTTAGGTATGTCTGTTCTCACACAATGGCACATCAGGATCAACCAGAAAAGGTGAGGGTCTCCTCTGCAGGTCCCTGGCATACTCTCTATGCAGTTCCCTTCTCTCTGGTTCTCTAGACCACAGATTCCAGCTGCCTCAGCCTCTTATTAAACTCTAGTTTCTGTCTTCTCAACTCAGGGAGGTTGTGGAGCTCTTTTGGGGTTTTCCTCTTTCTTTGCTTCAGTCTGAAAACCAATTTCATGTAGTAAACTGGGACGATCACCAACTCACCTTGTTTATTTCCTTTCTCTCAGGGTTCACAGTTTTGCATATCATGTTGCCCCAATGTCTAAAAGCAAAGGTTTCATATATTGTGTAACCTTGTCTAGTTTAAGGCTTCTGCAAGAAGGGGACTTGGATAACAGTGGTTTTGATCAAGAACAATTCCAAAGAAAGCACATCATCAACAAAAGCATTGTTCTGGTAAAGGACCCATCCGTGGGCTGTTTGACCTTGTGAGAGGAATTCTTCATGAATAATTGATCAATCAATATACTTACTGAGCATCTACTACATGCAAAACAAAACACATTTATTTTTCTTTACATGAGTTTACTGGCACAACAGCCAAGACCATGTCAAATTAGATCAGTAAACACTCTGATGTTGATACATTTTTAGGAAACTGCTTTTCTTCTGTTGTTTCATTATGCATAATTTGTCCATCTTATCACTTCAGCTTATGTCTGATAATCTCCCTTGTTTATTGCACCATGTTTTAATTATAGCTCTAGTTCTTTTTAATCCTACTTTGAAACTCTACTTTAAAATTAATTAATTAATTAATTAATTTTTGGCTGCATTGGGTCTTTGTTGCTGCACGCGGTCTTTCTCTAGTTGCGGGGATCAGGGGCCGCTCTTTGTTGCAGTGCACAGGCTTCTCATTGCGGTGGCTTCCCTTGCTGTGGAGCACGGGTTGTAGGGCGCACAGGCTTCAGTAGTTGTGGCACACGGGCTCAGTAGTTGTGGCTCACGGGCTCTAGAGCGCAGGCTCAGTAGTTGTGACACACGGGCTTAGCTGCTCTGCGGCATGTGGGATCTTCCAGGACCAGGGCTCGAACCCGTGTCCCCCGCATTGGCAGGCGGATTCTTAACCACTGCGCCACCAGGAAAGTCCCTGAACCCTACTTAAAAAAAAAAATTATTTATTTGGTTGCACCAAGTCTTAGTGGTGGCAGGTGGGTTCCTTAGTTGTGACACACAGGCTCCTTAGTTATGGCTCCAGGGCTCCTTAGTTGCAGCAAATGGGCTCCTTAGTAGTGGCATGCGGACTCTTAGTTGTGGCATACACGTGGGAGCTAGTTCCCTGACCAGGGATCGAACCCAGGACCCCTGCATTGGGAGCATGGAGTCTTATGCAGTGTGCCACCAGGGAAGTCCTGAACCCTACATTTTAGCTATGTATACACAAAAACTTATAGCTCTATTCCTCCATTTTCACAACAGTGTAATTGTTTTTCCTCAAATTAGAATATTGCCATGTAGCAGATGTTAGAAGATAAATAGATATTTCTAATCCTATTTAATGAGAAAACTCTGCCAGTACTGTATTGCTTAGTTTATTGTCTCATTACTGCCTATCTACCTCTTTTCCAGAAACTTCTGTAGTTTTGAAAATTGGAGTGGCAATTGTGGAAAAGATAGATGTGTGGATTTCCATGTTACTACCAAGTAAAACAAAATTCTTCATTCTTGTTCTGGTTTTGAAGTATAATATTAGTCAATTTCTAAGTATAAACATCCCTACTTTTTTCTACCCAAATTATAGAATATCAGTTGTGAATAGTCCAAGAATTTATTGGTTGTTGGCTGGCTCAACTGGGTTCTTCTCTGCCTCCCATAATTCAAGCCTACCCTTTAACCTTCTCAATGGCACTATCTACTTATGTCTACATGTGACACCATCACTTAGTGTTTGGTGAATTCTTAGGGGTATTTAGTGTAATATTCAATAGGAGACTCAGAGTCTTTTTCTGAATTTAAACAGAGACAAAAAATCCCAGCACTGCCAAAAGAGCAATAAAAACACAGACAGCATAGACTAAAGGCAACAGATTACAAATTCTTGCAAGACTGAAAATGGTACATGAAGTAAATAGATGGATGGTAAATAAATAGTTGGGAGATGAAAGAGAATTAGAAAAAATAATGAATAATATACACCATGCTTTGACAATGAATTCACAGGTAAAATCCCACCAGGGACCCCTCAGACAAACCAAGGAGGTTTTATTTTTGAAGACCCCTAATAAGAACCTAGGTATATTGAACAGATTTTTAGAGTGGCAAAGCATGGTATATATTATTTATTATTTTCTTAGTGGCAGGGGGAGAGGGATACCAAATCCCTTTCCTACCACACAGGTGGGAAAAAATTTTGGTCATTAAGAAAACCTGCTACACTTCATCGAACCAATGGATCACCCAGCCTAGTATCTCATCACTATCCCAAGTGAAGTTTTCTGGGTAGTCCTACATGATATTAACCACCAAAAGTGACTCTAATTTCCTATAATTCCATATGGTGCCATCATTTTTCAATTCATCTTGACTCTATTTTTGTCTTCATTTTTCACCATCTCTAGGAATAACAAATCCAATAAACTCTATACTGTATTTTATAATATGGTACTTTGGTTTGTTCTTGATTGCTTCTTTAAAGCTTTGAGTATTTTGGAATTTGATCAAATCTGTGTTAATCATATTAATAAATTTTATAATTTCAGAGGCATTGATCATTTTTTCTTTGTCTTAATCAGCTAGAGCCTTAATCTTCTAATTTATCTTCTTAAGGAAAAAATAACATGGATTTGAAATTCTGTGGGTTCTAATTATTCTGAATGTCATATGGATTATTCCCTAATGAAATGGAGAGAGCTGTAAGAGAAAGGGTTGATTGAGCTCATCTTACATCTCAGTGACTGTGCATCAGACAATTTAGTTGAAGGGAGACTCCACTTCAAGGTGGTAAGAAAAGACAGTGGCTTTACTGCATCTAATAAAAAAGGCTGTGTCTCCTAGTACAGTTAATTCTTCTTCTTATGTCTGCAAACAATGAAGGAAGAGAAAGTGACTTGGCCATGACATGGCATTGAGAATTAGGTCCCAGTGACCCAGTTCACTCTTCAGTGGAAAGCCTCAGAAACTGACAGTTTCCTTCCTTCAACAGCACATCTTACAAATCAAGAATGTTAAGGTCCAAAGCCCCAGGGCAAATCTCAGAAGCTCAGTAAGCGGCCCAGAAAGGTAAACCCTGGGACTTGGTATCCTGTGTGTTTACCACTAAGTATCATTTCCATAATAGGAGTGGAAGCAAATTACACTATAGCTGCAAATGCCCATCATTCATATTTATACAGCTAAGTGATCTGTCCATTTTATAAGGCCGGGATCCGGAAGTCTACCTTGCCTCAACGTCTTAATCCTTCGATTTTTCCCCTTGGTGGAAACTTCCTGTTTCTCTTTGAGAAAGATAATTCTATCCTGTTTTCATCGCCTTCCTCCCAGCAGGCTGCTGTAGAAAACACTCGCGCGCGCACACACATCGCACAAAATGATTTATAAAGATTTCTTTTCACAGTCGCTCCTACCCAGCTCTGAAAGTCAGAACCTATATGACTGATCGTGTAACCAGATGAGCGGGTCCCAGGTCCGAGAAGGCAAGTCCCCTCTGCCCCAGGTCCCCCTCTCCACCCACGGCGACCTGGGCTCCTCTCTCCGCCTTTGAAAGAAAATGCATTCTTTGCTTCCCTGGAAGACTTGGCAACCCGATCGATCTATCATAAAAAAGAAAAGAAAAATCGCAGCCTAGAGACAGGTCTTGCGCGCCACCAACCCAGCCTCCGTGGGCAAAGTCCCAGGGAAGGAACCGATTCTCAGTATTGAATCCTCGGAGCCCAGGGCCCAGGAGACAATGGCTGGGCCTTTGCCATCGGTCCCCACCTCCTCTGCCCGTAGTTCTCTCCAGCTCCCCGTCAAGCCGCAGTAAGTGACTTCTCGGAAATCTCAGCAGATTCTGCTGAGCAGGAAGGGAGGAAGGGGTGATGGGGGCGGAGTGAGGTAAGGGAAGGGCTCTTCTGGCTCCTGGACACACACGCGCGCGCCCCACCCAATGGGGTAGGTGAGGGTGCACGGTCTTGCCATCCCCTCCTCTGCCTTCCACTAGCGCACAGTAGAGAGACTGCAGCATCTCCAATACCTCGCCGGCTGGGTCCTCGCCCCGCGCCCCCTGCGGGAGTGGAGGGCGGCGGGGAGCGAGGGTGGGGAAAGGGCGGGGAGCGAGGAGGGGCCGGAGAACCGGGGCGGGGCCGCTGCTTCCCTGGGCGCGCCCCGGAAGGAGGGGCGCAGTCTCCGGGCTGGCCCTCGTCCGCAGTGTTGCGTCCGGTGTCTGGTTTCCAATTCCGCGGGCTCTGCCGGCTGGGGCTGGGTGCCAGCGGCGGGTAGTGGCAGGCGCCCGCTGAGCAACAGGAGCCCAGAGAAGGAGGGAGCGGCAGCGGCAGTGGCAGCGGCAGCGGAGGGGACGCCGCGGGAGAGAGGCCGGGAGCGAGGAAGGGGCCCTGAAGCCCGCCCCCTACCCGGCGCCAGACTCTGCGTGCGCACTGGGTGAGCATGGTCGGCGGGCAAGGTTGCAAGTAAGTGCCTTTTCTCTTGCTCCTCCGGTATGGCGGGGAGGGAAACCGCCAGTCTCTCGCCAGTGCTCGCCTCGACCGCCACACCCACCTGTGCCTGATTTCACATCTGTCGGGTTTTGGCCGCCCGGTGTTAACGCCACCTGGAAAGTAGAGGGGAGAAGTTAGGCGAGGAGGTGCCAGCGACTGGACAAAGAGGAGCTGGAAAGGCAACCGGTCCTTTGCCAGTTTTGACGGTGTGGATTTCAGGTTCTGAAAATGTGGAAAGGCAAGGCAGCTAGCTGTACCTCATGGTTTACTATTATTTCTTTCTGTCTACGCTAGCTGAGTCGTTGGATGGGTTTCGGTTCCAGGGGTAGGTCGTATTCTTTACGAGCAAAAAGCATGTGTTCTTTTTCCCATCTGCAAAGGTGAGCGTGCAGAACCAACAGAGCTGACACTACCTGTGGAGACGGCGAGGATGCGCCGAACCCCTTAGGAGCACACAAACACAAATGATTGACGGGACTGCTTAGCCCCATTTCTCGACGCAGTTTTTTTTTTCAAACGAATGTGCATTTTATAGTGAAATTCAGATGAGATTCAGAATCATTTTAACTTTTTATCGGCTTCAGCTGAAACCAGCATTTAGTTTTAGAAGAAAATAGTTGTTTTCGTCACTTCTGTTAAAGACAAAAGATTAAAGCGAGATTAACATACTAGAAACTTCAGTGCCAACTTTTGTGATTACAGCAAACATATTTCTCATTATTTCAGTGTTTTTTTTTATTACAGTTGCAGCATTCAAAATAATTTATATCTCCTCTGAAGCTAAGAGCAATTTTTATGTGAGAGAAGCTTAGGGGAGGTTTTAAAAAGCTCATTTCAATAAGATAAAGACCAAATCAACATAGGCTTTTAAAAGAATGATGGATTTTCAGTTGTTGAGTGTGAAGTCAGTGCTAGAAGGTTCAGGTTTTTTTCAGAAACACAATGTTCTTTTCTATTTCTCATGCTTCTCTATGGGCAGGAGAAAGGTATTGTCTTTCTTTGGTGATTTAAAATATATATTTATGATTTTTGCTTTAATGTCAATAAAACCTATCTATATATAATCTGCAAACCAAGTCCAATTATTAAACAGTCCATTTTATTGAAAACTCTTTAACTTATTTTTCCATCATTTAAAACAACTTAAACTAGAATTCACTTTTTTAGAAACTATGTTAAGTAGGATCTTTAACAAATTTTATTATTTGAAAGCCTTATCTGAGCCCTATGTGTGGAATGATCATGATTGCTAGAACAGCTTATTTACAACAAAATGCTAGACAAAATATGGCATTTGATATAATGAAGGATGTGCCCTGTATCAGGCAACCGACAGTAGTTTTGCTTAAGGTACGTTTTTGTATTTTGTAGATGTTTAAAGTACCTCTTTATTTAGAGGTCCCCTTTTGAACGTGAACCATTGTGCAATCGTGGGACACCATGACATATTCTTATAAAAGCCGGGTATATGGTTTGCCATGATTCCTATGGTGCAGGGCAGGGCTTACAGGGTACCTGATGCTTATATGGAAGAGAGATGAGTCAGGTCTGGCTCTCTGCCAAGAGCATCCTCCTGCCTCTGTGACTCTCAGGACCAGGAGAGACCATGGGAGCCCTCCTGTGGTAGTGCTTCTGTGATTTTGCTACCTGTTGCTGAGGAGACTTTTGGCAGCAAAGAAAAAGTAAGAAATTCAGAGGTGGAATCATTGGGGTCCTATTCACCTTATTTAATGTGACCAACCAACTTTCTCTGTGGCAAGGAAAAAGAACAGAATCTTGCATTTTTCATGAATAATAAAAATTAATATTTACCTAATGTCTCTTCCTGTTAGATATGTGAAAGAGTGTGAAGTACTGGGAAGAATTATATGTTATTTTTCTAACCCTGTAAAGGAACTTAAAGTTTATTAATATGAATGGGTCATTCTTAACGTCATAGTGGTAATAATTTATGATTTTCCCTAAAACTCTTGTCTCAGATCCTTTTCCCCAGTCTTTGTCATCTGGATTAATGGTTCCACCATCCACCAAGTGTTGATTGCTTTCTGTTCCTCGTCCCGGCATTTTATCCCTAATCAGTCCATGTTTAGATCTCTCAATCTTATCTCCCAAACGCATCTCTATTCAATTATATTTCTCAGCTGTACCTCTTCCACTTTGTTTTCTATATCTACCCTGCCACCAAATTAGTGGCATCATCATAATTTTCCTGGATTCCTGCTACAGCCTTCACATTAACCTACCTCCATAGTTCGCTCCCTTGTGATTCACTCTCCATACAAAGCAATGCCATTATGCCTCTCCTTAAGAACATTCAGTGGCTCATAACTACATAGAAAAAAGGAATAAATGCAGAAACACAAAACTATTAATAACAAATTCCTTCTGGTAGCCTACAGCTCACTCTTTGATCTGGCCCTCTGCTACAATCTCCCTTAGTGCATCTCCCACTCATTTATATGCTCCAGCCACCCTGGTCTTTTTTTTTAATTTATTTATTTTTGGCTGTGGTGGGTCTTCATTGCTGTGCATGGGCTTTCTCTATTTGTGATGAGCGGGGGTTGCTCTTTGTTGCAGTGCATGGGCTTCTCATTGCGGGGGCTTCTCTTGTTGCAGAGCACAGGCTCTAGACACGAAGGCTTCAGTAGTTGTGGCACATGGGCTCAGTAGTTGCAGCTCGTGGGCTCTAGAGCGCAGGCTTGGTAGTTGTGGTGCACAGGCTTAGTTGCTGGGCGGCACGTGGGATCTTCCAGGATCAGGGCTTGAACCCGTGTCCTCTGCACTGGCAGGTGGATTCTTAAGCACTGTGCTACCAGGGAAGTCCCCACCCTGGTCTTTTAGTACCTGAAACACATGAAACGATTTCACTCCCTAGGCCTTTTCTTTTCAAGTGTTCCCAGTGCCTGGACTATTCCTTCCTCTCTTTAAATGCCTAGCTCCTTTGCAAACTTTAAACTTCAGCTCAAAGGTCTCTGCCTCACAGAGATCATTCTTGATCACCTTGTCAAAAGTAAGCTGTTATCTGTTAGTTTCTGTCTTGCTTCCTTGTTTTCTTCCTCCATAGTGCTTATTACAGCATGTGGGTATTTTGTGGATTTTGTGGATTTGTGTATCGAGTGCTCCAAATGAACGGGCACCGCTTCCGTAACAGTACCTACAATGAAGCAGTAGGGGTTTCCTAGATATTTATGTAAATAATTAAGTACAAAGATTAAGACTTATTTCACCATAGAGTGCACTAACCTTGCAAACTTACGCATTTTAGGATTCAATTTCTTTTTTATTTGTTGAGCATTGGGTGTATTTACACTCAGTACTATGATTGTGAGGAGGTAAAATTAAAATATCCTGAGATGTATTCCCATCTCTCAGCAGTGTAGGCATTAAGGTATTCAAAGGGAAGTAGACTGTAACACACCCTTAGAAAGGCAGTGACCATAACTGGATTAAAATGTATTTTGAAGAAACATTGGAGTACATAAGGCAATGACTTTATGACTTTGGTGTAAGTGATTCCTAATATACAATGATGACCTTATTAGGTTTAAATATGTATGTTTTACCAAAATTTGAGGGTCGCTTAATAATCACTAAATTTAAAATCATGTTTTGTAATAAATATGGCCACTTGAGTGGGCTCAGTTGATGGAAGTATGGTCAACAGGTGCCAACATGATCCAAATTGGTGTTTACTCCAGACTCAAGGGGCAAATTATCTCACAAATGCAAAGTGTTCACTAGGGAAGGCTCAGAGAGACACTGTGGACTAATACAGGAAAGTCCATCACTATTATTGGGGAAGGGGAGTGGGCTCAAAATTCACGTTGGTGAATGATAGCATCATACTTACACTAGAATGTATACACACACACACACTTTTTTTTTGAATTTAATTTTATTTATTTTTTCATACAGCAGGTTCCTATTAGTCATCCATTTTATACACATCAGTGTATACATGTCAATTGCAAGCTCCCAATTCATCACACCACCCCACCCCCCGCCGCTTTCCCCGCTTGGTGTCCATACGTTTGTTCTCTACATCTGTGTCTCAACTTCTGCCCTGCAAACATCGTTTTTTTCCTTCAAGACTGCTTTGACTGTTCTGGGTCTTTCGTGTCTCCATACAAATTTTAAGATTTTTTGTTCTAGTTCCATAAAAAATGCCATTGGTAATTTGATAGGGCTTGCATTGAATCTGTAGAAGCATATATATGGGTCTTGTGTTTGTATCCATTCAGCAAGCCTGTGTCTTTTGGTTGGAGCATTTAATCCATTCACATTTAAGGTAATTATTGATAGGTATTTTCCTATTACCATTTTGTTAATCGTTTTGGGTTTGTCTTTGTAGGTCCTTTCCTTCTCTTGTGTTTCCCACTTAGAGAAGTTCCTTTAGCATTTGTTGTAGAGCTGGTTTGGTGGT
>NW_020185336.1:668641-689244 GCF_003031525.2 Neophocaena asiaeorientalis asiaeorientalis
GGGATTTGATTTTACTGTGATTGCGCCCCTCGTATCATCTCACTGTGGCTTCTCCTTTGTCTTTGGATGTGGGCTATCTTTTTTGGTGAGTTCCAACTGTCTTCCTGTCGATGACTGTTCAGCAGTTAGTTGTGATTCCAGTGTTCTTGCAAGAGGGAGTGAGAGCACGTCCTTCTACTCTGCTGTCTTGAACCAATCTCCTCACACACTCTTTGTGTGACAATAAGTCTCCTCCTTTTTTGAGACTATACTTAAAGATATGAAACAAATAAGTAGTTTTGCTATTACCGTTTGGTTGAAAATTTAGCTTTTGGTTAAGCAGTCAGCTTTGATTAATGATATTTTTATCTAGCAAGTGTCTAACCATATTTGTTTGTTTGTTTCTGGTAAAGAATTTGGCAATCATGTTTCTTTTTGAAGGACTAAACTATTTCACGAATTGTCACCAGGGATTTGGTTAAATTTTGCAATTATGGTGGCACAACGTGGTTGTTGTAATCTGTTGGAATGCATCTGTGCGCTAATTGAAGTTGGGCCTCCATTTTACACATCTCACATTAGCTAATTCTCACATGGAGGTATTAGGGCTTCCTTCAGAACTTTGTAGGATTAGATTACTGTTTAAGATGGCAAGGTCATAATGAAATGGATAGTCTAAGATTGTATGAAAATGATTTTCATATGAGAATTTTTAGGAGAGCATTCACAGACGTGGGTAGATTACTTTTGTGGAATATGAGAGAACAGTTTTGGTGTCTTTTGCATTCTGCAAAATGAAATTTCTTCATTGAAGGTTTAACTTTCTCTTCCTTCTCTGTAGCTAGAAGGAAACTGCTTTAGGCAACAGGGAAAGCCATCAGCTCTTGGCAGCTAAAGGTAAAATGAAGTTTGGAGGAATGAAACCCTTGAGTGGTGAGGAAAAATGCCAGACCATGAAAGAGGGGAAGGAGGAAGGAATGCCTTGAACAGTGCCAATAAACGTATCGGCCACAGACAAATTTGAGTAGACGTTGTATATGGAATTGGATGATCTTATATCTTTTTAGCCCCACTGAGAAAATAATTCTTTCTTTTCTCTTTAATATAACAACTGTATTTTAAATGAAAAAATTCTGTCATTGCTTCTTTAATACAGGAAATTGAGTACCTTTGGATTTTTAAACTGATATAACTGGGAGCCAAAAGTACCATATATTATTATTGTTAAAATATACCATGAATGGGGCTTCCCTGGTGGCGCAGTGGTTGGGGGTCCGCCTGCCGATGCAGGGGATGCAGGTTTGTGCCCCGGTCCGGGAAGATCCCACATGCCGCAGAGCGGCTGGGCCCGTGAGCCATGGCCGCTGAGCCTGCGCGTCTGGAGCCTGTGATCCGCGACGGAAGAGGCCACGGCGGTGGGAGGCCCGCGTACCGCAAAAAAAAAAAAAAAAAAAAAAAAAAATACCATGACTTTAATTGTAATTTCATTGCTGTTCATTTTATGACTTCCTTTTGTTGTGTCAGGTGTTTGAGAGACTGCCATTATTGATCACAACTTTCTTTAAAATGTCTCTTTGGATTTTTTACAAAGCTCTCTGAATCATTTATTAAAATATGATAAAACTTTAATTGCGCCTATGATTGTTCACTTGGAAATGGTTCAGTCTTACAGGGAGTGAGTACGCTTACAGTATCATTAACCTACCATCTCTGCCCTGCAATGAATGCCTTTTTCTTGCCCTTTCTCTCTTATATCTCATCTTTGAAAACATTTGATCTATATACCAGTAATACAAATTTTGCCCCACTATTAGATTAAAGTATTAACACAAATAATTGGAAAATTGAGCCTCTAAAGAAGAATTAGTAAGATTAGATAGATGCATTAAAATATAAGTACAAAGACATTTCTGTGTAGATGTTTAATGAAATCTTCTTTGTGTTATACGCCAAACGAAACTCCCGTGTCATCTGATTGTTTTTTAAAAATGGGGTGATTTCACTAGATGTAATGTTTGCCAACTATATTAGTCACTCATACAATATATATCTTAGAATCTAATGTAATTAAAAATATGTCTTCTTCAGGGCCTATTACTTAGAAGTTCAAAAAAGGAGTAAATAGAAGTAAACAGTAGATATACAAATCCATACATGAAAATAAAACAGGGGAAAGTGAGAGAAATGTTATATGATAATGAAATATTCCCTTATGTATTGACTTAAACTCCACTAAATGATTATTCTTTCAAGTCCAATGGACAGTGCTTCCTTTAGGGCTTAGAGTATGGATAATTTACTAACTCTATGTACATTTTAAATAGAATAAATAGAATATTTTATTGGTAAATTATGCTTTCACTTTCTCTGGGTGATGATATAAAGTTAACATTCCTTCTAGATAAATTTTATGGGACCAATCTTCATAGGTGATCCTTTCATGGAACAAGTATTACAAAGTTGAAGTGATGATTTCCACACAAATGGAAATACATATATATTCTTGTTACCCTGGACAAACTTGGCTCAAGGTAATTCAAGTAGGGAGAAAAGAAATGGCATCCTCAGGGGTCAACTGGGAGCAAGCTTCTTATAATCCCATGAGATCGTCTGACAGACTTTCAGGAATGAATGTTTGTGGCATGGCTATGCAGAGAAACTCTTTCGAAAATTCATATTATGTCCCTCCTATAGTTCAGAATCATTGTAAAATATTGTTATAACATGTTAAAAGCACAGAGGAATAAATTTGTGTTCACATTTGGGTAGTGAAAAAAGTGTTTGTCTAGTTATCTCTCTTGCTGAACATGTGATCTTAGTCAAATACTTTCACTTCTCAAATGCAACTTTGTTATAAAATTGGTAGTGTCTACTTCTCAGGGTTGCTGTACAAATTAGATTAAAAAATATATATCCACAGCAGCCATTTTAGTGTCTCACACATGACAAGGAGGTGTTCAATTATGTTGGCTAGATATTTGGTAACAGTATATAGACAGCACAGTTTACATCTTGTTAATATTACTGATACTAACATTAATTTAACAGCTTCATATGTGAGGGTCTCATTTATGCCGAATAGTGCATTAAGGGATTTGCAAATGCTCCTTTTAAATCCCCACAGCCGCCCTCTGAGGTGAGTAAACACGAAGGCTCAGGAGTTACCTTACCTTCATAAAGACTCACCGTGTTTACTAAACTTGAATAACATATATATTCCTTTTAATGGAAATAAAATCTTATTTATCCCAAGATCACACTTGCAAATAGCCAGGTACGCCTGGTTACCAGGTATGCCACAAAAGCCTTTTTAACCCATAATGGAGCTGAAAGAATCTACATTTGCAATTAAACATAGCAAACTGTAATTACAATACTATAGAACAAGAAAAAGAAAGGTTGAATATTGGTTAAATGTTCCCCTTGAATACTGATTCTTGGGCAGTGCATTTGTATTAAACTGAAATTGAGATTTAGGTAGAAGTTTGAAGACAGTATGATATTATGAAATGTATCTATACATTTAAAGTGTTCCTGAGGTTGTTTTAGACATTGAATACCTTTGCTTTCTTGGTCTAGGGGTGTCCCTGTATTGCCCTGACTTGACTTGGCCACAATTAGAGTATTGGGGTTTTTTGGTTTTATTATGAGAGAATCAAGACAGGAAAGGGGACTTTCCCAAGGCAGACAAAAATTGAAAGAAGAGGGGTAGTGTCATTGAAAAGGGTAAGTGTGTGAAATGTCTCGGGCAGGTTCATTCAGCTATGAGCTATGAAATGGAGTAGAAACAGGGAGTGGAGTTGTACCTATGAGATCCTGGGTGTTAGAGGATGGAGAAGGAGAGAAAGCAAAGTGATCTTGTGCAGGGTAAGGAAAGAAGAAGACAGTGTTCATCTAAAGTGTTCGTATGTCCTAACCTAAAGCTCAGTACTTATTGTAACAAAGAATCAATGATTTATATCAATAACAGTGATTCTTTAACATCAATGATTCAGGGTGCTTACTCTTAAGGGTTTTAAAACATTTGGGGAAAAATAATTTATTTTACATGATGCTTATAATAATTTTCTAAGGCAGATGATTTTCTTTTAATATCTATTACCTACTTAGATACTGTTCTTTGAGTGAGATATGAAAATCATGAGAAATTGGACCCCTGAGTTCTACGATATGTCTCAATCTGTTCTAATGGTTGTGGATTGGCAGCTTATCCACTAGACTGTTAAGGTTTTAAGGGTAGAGACCATAACTTGTTCATATTGGCACCCCTGCAGGGTGCCATACATGCAGTCATTCTTGATACATATTTCATGAATAAATGATACATACTACACAACCAGGTGCTTGACTTCTATGAAAAATAGCTTTTTCACTGAAACTGAATGCTTTCTAAGAATATAGGAGGAATAAGTTAACAAGAATTTAATAATTTATGCTTCTCTTGCCTAGCTTTTTACCATTACTAGGTAAATTCATATTTCTTATTTCTTAGGGAAGGAATAGCATTCCTGCTTATTTTCTGCCCCAGTTTGGGTTCATCAATTCTAGGTGACAATGTTTAGCCTCCTTTGCAGAAAAGAGCCCAAATATTTTGACATGTACTCAAGTTGATGCATTAAAAAGGCTGAAGCCCAAATCCGTCTCTAAAGATTTGCTTAAAAGGTGGACTGGTAATCAGATAGTAAAAAAAAGTTTGAACTACAATTTCCAACTGCTTTGTCTTGAGCTCATGATCAATCATTAAGCCCTATCTGGTTGGCCTCCAAAATGTGTAGGTCAGGAGTTCGAATCCAAGTTTGTATCAGTGCCATTGAGGTTTGTGGGGAGGGAGGACCTGGCAGAGATCCCAAGGGTAGTGGTAAAGAGATGCTGAGTTGCTCCAGGTCTGTTCCTAGAACTCTCAGCCTTACTATTCTCGGCATTTATATGTTTTCTGAAATTAAATGGTAATTCCTTCTTTCCTTCCCTCTTCCTTTGTTCACTCCCTTCAGCAAGTATTTATTGAGTGCCTATTCAGGGCACTGCTGTAGACACTGTACATGCAACATTGAACAAAACGTAGAGGTTTCCTGCTAGTTTTGAGACAGATAATGAATAAGTAAACAAATGTTCACCACTTCCTGACCTTGTATTATACTATACACTGAAGAAAAATAAAGCAGGACAGAGAAAATTGAGGGAAGGAGGCATTGTTTATTAAGGGTGGTTAGAAAAGCCTTTCAGAGGTGCTATTTGAGCAGAGACCTGAAGGAGGTAAGGAAGTGAGGGAGCCAGCTACTAAGCTACAGGAAAATTATTCTAGTCACAAGAAGCAGAGATGGCAACAGCCCTAAGGCATATTTGATGTGTTTACGGAACATCAAGGAGGTCAGTGTGACTGAAGTGCAGAGAGCAAGGTGGAAAGTGGTAGAAGATGGGAACCTTTTCTTAATTTGGAGAAGATTACTAAGTCTGCCTAGAGGTCTGTGTGATGTCAACATTACAGTGACTGGCAGGGGACAGACTTTGGGAGGGGATGAAGTGTGCTTTCTTTAAAAACTGGATCCCATTCTGGACGTGGGTACCACACAATCCAAATATATGATTGGGAAACTCCTAATTTCCATACAAAATTCATCTTTCAGTCATTTTTTTGTGATTTATATGTAAATGTTTTATGTTCTTTTCTCATCTGCAATAGATTAGATTCTTGGAAGCCATTTGAGGAAAGAAGGGCTAATATGACAGAGGTTACAATTGAGAGTATCTTTAAATTCTGGAAATTAAAACATGGCAAGAGTACAGTAATATTTTGCATATTTTGATTAATTTTTATATCTATTGTACAAATTATTTCTCGAGAAATAATGATACTGCATATATATAAAGGAGTCCTGCCTGGCAAAATAGATACCAGAGAAGCACATCTGAATCCCATCGAGGTTGACCCACTGTTAACTGCCATGACTTTGGTATCTTCCTGACTCTCCTCCCTACAGTTCTGAGCAAATTTTTGCAGATTAAAAAATAAAAAATTTTTTGCAGTAAAATATACGTAACATAAAATTTACCATTTCAGCCATTGTTAAGTGTACAACTCAGGGGCATTAAGTCCATTCACATTGTTTGCGACCATCACCACCGTCCATCTCCGGAACTTTTTCATCATTCCACACTGAAACTCTGTACCCATTGAATAATAATTCCTCATGCTTTCCAATCCCCCCAGTCCCTGGTAACCAGCATTCTACTTTCTTTCTTTACGAATTTGACTATTCCAGGTACCTCATGTAAGTAGAAATATTCAATATTTGTCCTTTTTTGTCTGGCTTATTTCACCTCACATAATATTTTTAAGGCTCATTGATGTTATAGCATGTATCAGAACTTCCTTCCTTTTTAAGTCTGTATAGTAATCCATTGTATGTACATAGCACATTTTATTTATCCATTCCTCCACTGATGGATGTTTGGGTTGCTTGTATGTTATGGATAATGCTGTGATGAACACCATTGTACAAATATCTCATTGAGTCCCTGCTTTTAATTCTTTTGGGTATATGCCCACAAGTGGAGTTGCTAGATCATAAGATAATTCTATAGTTAATTTTTTGAAGAACTGCCATACTCTTTTGCACAGGGCTGCACTATTTTATATTCCCACCAGCACTGCATAATGGTTCCAATTTCTCTACACCCTCACTAACATTTATTTTCTCTCTTTTTAAATAATGGTCATCCTGCTGGGTGTGAAGTTGGCTCTCCCTGTGGTTTTGACTTGCATTTCCTAATGATTAGTGAAGTTGAATATTTTTTCATGTGCATATTGACCATTTGTATATTTTCTTTGCAGAAATGTGTATTCAGGTCCTTTGCTCATTTTAGAATAGGGGTGTTTGTTTTTGTTGAGTTTAAGAGTCCTTAATATACTGTGGATACTAATCCCTTATCAGATACATGATTTGCAAATATTTTGTCTGTTCTTGGGTTGTCTTTTTACTCTCCAACAGTGTCCTTTGACACACAAAAGTTTTAATTTTTATGAAATCCAATATTCTTTTTCTTTTGCTGCCTGTACTTTTGGTGCCATATCCAAGAAATCATTGCCAAATCCAGTGTCTTAAAGGTTTTCCCCATGTTTTCTTACTTTAGTTTTATAGTCTTAGCTCTTAAGTTTAGGTCTGTGATCCATTGCTGATTATTTTTTTCCATTCCTATAGACATTATAGAGTCTAAGAATCTCCAGCTTCCCTTCACCCATCACTCCCAGGGGTTTGGTTTTTAGTTCAATATTCCTTACTCTGAACATTTACCTTTCTTTTCAGTAACCCCCATCTCATTTGTTCTTTCTTGTATGCTAGGATTAAAATGCTTTAATTATTGAAAGAGTATAGTAGTGACAGATAGGGATCCCTGGTGCAGAAAGAATATTATATACTCACATGCTCCTAGTCTCTGATTGGGTTCATTCATCCTTTTGACAAATCTTATCATTGAAAAACGTTTGGGTTTAGTCCCTTCCTATGTAGTTTAGGAATTCTGATTCCTTACTCACTAGATAATAGATTCAGGAGCTCTTTATATTCTGATCCTAGGTATTAGATGATATGATTAAATAGAGCAAGAATTTTGTCTTGCTACAGTTATAACCCCCCCAATCATAGCAGAATATTTTACACAGAGTGAGTGCTCAATACTACTTGATTGAATAAACAGACGAGTAAATGAATGGGGAAAAAAAGACTATCTTGTTTCCTTAGGTGTTTGGTAAATCAATGGCTTCTACTATTTAGAATTTTAGATTCATTTTAATAAAGAGCAAGTTCGAAAATCTCCTTTCCCCTTTCCCTTAATTCTTAGTGAAGACACTAATTTTTCAATCAGTTTTGTTAGAAGTGTTTTAGAAGAGTTTGCTGCTGAGAACTGAGGTTTGAAGATTAGAGTTTGTACCACAAATATTTCTGTTCCGTTAGACAGTCTTTGTGGAGGTTAAGTCCTATAAGCAGCACCTTTCCCCTTGGGTAGCTACCAGAAAATGAAAAATGGTGACTATTTATAGAAACTCAAGGTCACTGTGTACGGTTTATATTGTCATGAAAATAAGATGTATGAACATCTTTTTGTTTATAAACAGTTAAATGCATTAATTAGAACAATAGCTGAAAGAAGTAAAACTTTAAGTAAAAGTTAAGCCCCTTTGCCATTGAATTGTTATATACTCTTTTTGCCTAAACACTCACCTTATCTCAGAATACAAGTCTTCTGGTCAGATATCTACTGGAATGTAAATTTGAAGAAGGATGGGAATTATTTTCTCCCCACTTACTTGTTACTCTGTGGCCAGTATCTGATCTGGAATTTTCTCCACTATTCTAAGCCTGTTTACATTTATTATGAGAGTCTGAAAATCCTGTTTAAAAGTGGCAGAAAGTAAGAGATATTATCATACATTTAATTCACCCCTCTTTAAAAATAGCCATACTTGGGCTTCCCTGGTGGCGCAGTGGCTGAGAGTCCGCCTGCCGATGCAGGGTACACGGGTTTGTGCCCCGGTCCGGGAGGATCCCACGTGCCGCGGAGCGGCAGGGCCCGTGAGCCATGGCTGCTGAGCCTGCGCGTCCGGAGCCTGTGCTCCACAACGGGAGAGGCCACAACAGTGAGAGGCCCGCGTACCACACACACACATACACACAAAAGCCATACCCTTCGTCTTCTGAATATCTTTTAAACAACGACTACCTCAAAAGAGGGTACTTTTTAAACAGTCTTATATGGGTTTCATCGTATTCGTAGATTGAGGTCAGGGCTACTGAATGCCTTGCCATAATTATAGCCTCTAGTTCTAAGAAGGAGTAGAGAAGTATGAAGCACAGGAAGTTCCTCTGTTGATGAACATATTAGTTCGATGGACATATTAGTTTGCAAAGGACTTGTTTGTAAGTTCATGTGATTCGTTCCATGGTTCTTTACCATCCCTAGATGAATTTCCATTAACAAGCTGTTTCTTTAGAATCATGAAACCTCCTTTCCCTGCCATTATGCATTCTAAAAAAATGTCTACACCAAAAGTCTTATAAGTAGACTGACAACTTTTCTTGATAATGTCCACAAATATTCCAAAGAATCTCTTGGCATGTGTGCTACTTTATTCACTTGTTCTGTTATTGAGTTAAAGGGCTTTGAGTCTATTGAACCATTCGTGGCCTGCCAGGAATATTTTATCAGCAACTGTCACTATGCTTGCATTTTTGCCTTCTTGAATGAATACCTAGCCTTCTCTTGCTTTAGCATTAAGTTCTGGAGCATCCACTACTAATGAAGAATAATCCTCTGACCCCTACTAGAAATTTTTCCCTATTTTTTTTTTTAAATAATGTTTCTGTGTATCATGCTGGTTATTGCCTACCCTCAGCATTTTTAACCTATTGCATGATCCTTCTCAGTCCTAAAGAACCATTTCTAATGTCAGATGATTAATCTTTTATGAACTTGCCACATTCCTTATTTTCATATACGAAATTATTTTATTATTTCCACATTGGTTTTCATCAAATTCCAATTTTTTGGTTATCAAATATTTTAACACTCTCAGTATATTTTCAGTTAACAAGTCTGATTGGTTTAATAATTTTTATCACCTTTTAAAAACAATGCACACATTCTGCGTACACTTCATGGACAGACTAATGAGCCTTATGTCAGGCAGGGACTAGTTGACTGTATGACGTATATCGCCATCTGTTGGTAGAAAGCACTGTCGTTTTGGTTGATCATAGTTTAGTTTTAATCTTTAAAATATCTTGAAAGTGGAGACTCACAGGCTTGAAGAATGAATTTATGATTACCAGGGGGGACAGGTGGGGGGGGATAGTTAGGGAGTTTGAGATTGACATGTACACACTGCTATATTTAAAATGAATGACCAACAAGGACCTACTGTATAGCACAGGGACATCTGCTCAATATTCTGTAACAACCTAATTGGGAAGAGAATTTGAAAAAAGAATAGATACATGTATATGTATAACCGAATCACTTTGTTGTACACCTGAAACTAACAAAACATTGTTAATCAGCTATACTCCAGTGTGAAATAAAAAGTTTAAAAAAAAAACCAGGTACAACCCCTAAGAAGAGCAATTTGGGAATATCTTTCAAAATTACAAATACACATATCTTTGACCTAAAAAAAAAAAAAAGCAGTGCTGAAGAAGAAAAGTTTCTGTGTGTAGGTAAATGCAAAGCTTTATCTATTATGAAGTAACCAAATTTATTCTCCTTTCTTAAGAACGTTAGGTGTGCAAAATCAATTGATAAGGAAGTTGATAAAAATCATTCATAATAACGGTTCGAGTTTTTGTGCACATAAAACATTATCAGGAAATAAGCTAAATGAACGGTTAGAATGTATTGTACACTTAAAATGTACTAAGAAATGTGCTTCATGTTTAAAATGCAGTGTCTCGTTTTTTCCCTTAAAATGACCTTATTGGATAATTATTTCCAGCCCTGTTTTCCAATGCAGAAACCAAGCTTTAGAGAGGTTAATTAACTTGCCCAAGGACACAAGCTAATAAGCAGTAGAGATGGAATTTGAAGCCAGGTCTCTCTCACTCTGGAGCCACAAATTTAAGAACTATGAATATTGCTAATATTTAGCCTAGGCACTGTGTTAGGCACAGAAACTGTTTCTCTTTTACCTAATAACCAGCTACTTTCCCTGCTTCATGAATGAGGACTTTGCATAATGTCACAAGGCTACTTATGTGTTATAATTAGGGAAGTCAAAAAACCTAACCCTGCCTGGCATCAAAGGTATTATGCCCTTTCTCCAAAACCATGTTGATGTTTTGGGGGAGGTGGGTATATGCATAATCAGAGTGCAAATGAACTCACTATACAACACTTTATAAAAAGGGGTAGGACCTCTTCTGCAGCCATACTTTAGTGACCCCAGAAGTTACCTAAGTTTGTGATGATTTGTGCTCTCAAGAATTCTGACTAACAGAGAAAATTTAATGTGAGCAAAGAAATCTTTTCCCTTTTTCCTTCATACATCACATGTAAATGGGACTACATGAATTTTCTTTTAAAAATTTCAGATATGCCAGCAATCATTGACAATCATCTTAATTTCCCTCAAGGTAATATACTTTTTGAGGTTATAAACTTTAATTTCTTATAAATTTGAGGAGTACTGTATTTTGTAAGCCCATACATAGAGACAACTTCTGTCTTAAAGTATAACATAGATAATCAATACAGGCTGTCTGAAAGGCCCAGATCACAATATTTCAATAATTTTCCTCATCAAAGAGTCTAGAAATAAATCCCTAACTATCTGTCTGCTACTCTTAGTATGAAATTATCACATACAATCCTTAAAATTTTTTGTGTATCAGTTGATCAGATGCTATAAAATGTCATGAAAACTCTTTGATTTTGGGATGTGGAATATTGGGCTACTCGTTTGAAGTGTTTGTCATCCTCCAAATTATACAGCTTTAAGAAATAATAATCACTTTGACAATTTATTAATATGATTAACGTGGTGCTAAATATAAAGGATGTAATGGTAAGGTTTCAGCAATCATAAAATAATTAAATTGATTGCTTATTTATTGATTATTATATTTAATTTATAGATGATATATCTCTACTTAACATTAGGGGCTTTAAAGTGGGTGGCCAGCTCAGCTCAGTTTTCTTATGATGGTATATTTTGTGTTTATGGTCTAAAGAGAAGGTATTAAGGAAAGGAGTTATAGCATATAAAGACAGCAGTTCTTTTTAAGTTAACTTATAAATTTACTGCGATCCCATTGAAAATAAAAATAGGATTTTCACTCTGAAATTAGATCAACCGAGTCTACTTAGCTAGGACAATATACAAAACACAGAGTAATATCTGATAGGACTTACCCCATTAGATATCAAATGATTTTGTAAACTAGAGTAATTAAAATGGTGTAATATTGGTATAATACATAATGCAGTGGAAGAAAATATAATGTCCAGAAATAGACATAATTACATATGAGAATTATAAAGGTGGCATCTCAAGTAGATG
The DNA here is from genome assembly GCF_003031525.2 of Neophocaena asiaeorientalis asiaeorientalis. Classification (NCBI taxonomy): domain Eukaryota; kingdom Metazoa; phylum Chordata; class Mammalia; order Artiodactyla; family Phocoenidae; genus Neophocaena; species Neophocaena asiaeorientalis. The sequence continues at coordinate 680,670 of NW_020185336.1, forward strand.
CGAGGAAATATTACTTAATAGGTATCGTTGGGACAGCTGGGTAGCCATGTGGATAAAGATAAATTCAGATTGCTACCTCACAACTTAATCCCAAGATACATTCAAATGAATCAAATATTTAAAATATAAACCACAGGAAGAAAAAATGTTACTAGAAGAACACGTTGAATTTTTTCAAAATCTTAAAGTAGAAAATTTTTCTAAGGTAATGTAAAGCACAATAGCCATTAGAGAAAGCACTGCTGAATTCAGTTTAATAAAAACTAAATGTTTTGAAGGGGAAACATCACCATAAACCAAAAGAAATGAAAAATAGCAAACTGTTAAAAATATTTACATCTTATTCCACAAAAAAGACTAATTTCCTTATTATATTAAGAGTTCCTAAATTAATAAGAACAGACCAATAGCCCATTATAAAAACGGACAAAGGCTGTATACAGAGAGCTCACAGAAAAGGAAGAACCAATGGTTTCTAAGGATAGGAAAAGATCCCCAACCTTACTCAGAAGAGAAAATGGAAAATAAAACAATAGGAAGTTGTCATTTCCCACTTCTCAAAATGGCAAAGATGAAAACAATTTAAAAAACTCTGTGTTGAAGTTATGTGCAAACAATTCCTGACATATTGTGGGGAGTATGAATTGATAGAACCTCTATGAAAAGTAATTTGGCAATATTATCTTTTTCCAAATTAAAAACAGATACAATTATGACCCAGCAATTCCACTTTCAGGCATTTGTCTCACAAATATAGTTCCGTATTGTGAAGCTATATATGAGAGGATAATCATCATAGCTTTGTGAAAAAAACTAAATGTTCTACAAGGGGGAACGGCTAAATAATTTTGGCATATTCATGGACATATATACACTACCAAATGTAAAATAGATAGCTAGTGGGAAGCAGCCGCATAGCACAGGGAGATCAGCTTGGTGCTTAGTGACCACCTAGAGGGGTGGGATAGGGAGGGTGGGAGGGAAACGCAAGAGGGAGGGGATATGGGGATGTACGTATACGTATAGCTGACTCACTTTGTTATACAGCAGAAACTAACACCCCATTGTAAAGCAATTATACTCCAATAAAGACGTTAAAACATTTTTTGATATGTTCATACAATAGGAATTTATGAAACTGTTGGAAAAAAGAGGTGGTGCCTCTATACATACTATTATGGAAATACTTCCAGGTTATACTTTTAAGTGATAAATGCAAAACGTAAAGCAGTGTGTATATAGGGTATTATTTGTGTGAAAAGAAAAATTAATAGGTATTTATGTGTTTATAGAAACACGTTAGATGGATACACAAGGGATTGGTACCAGTGGTTCCCTCCTACTATGGTAAGAGTATAGGTGGCTGGAAAACAAGGGAGAGAGGGAGAATTAATTTTCATTATATATACCTTTGAGTTTTGTGGCTGTGTTTAGTCTTCAAAAACAAAGATAAGAACACTATTGAGGGGAAAATACTGAGTCATAAACCTGTAGTTTTGACCCAACTATTCAACTTAAAAGTATTCTATTCTCAGAGTTACTAATTGCTCTGAAGCTTAGGGTTATAATCAAATAGTGTATCCTCAAAAATATGTCTAGAATGAACTTGAATGAATGAATGATGCGGGTGAAAGTGTTTAGCAAACCATAATGTGTATAAAAAAATATATTATTATTAGCCTTATTTAGAATAGAGTCATCTGAATTAAAGAAATTTCACTCTACGAAAATTCCAAATGCAGACAAGGTTATACAGAAGATCGGAGGAGGTGCGTGACCCAAACACTGAGAGAAGAGGAGAGGCAAAGGTTGAATTGGATGAATCCAGTCGAGGTAAAATGAGCAACCTGTCTCAGCCTCAGACCTGACTCCAGGGACTGTGTGAATAGCTCATTCCTAGGCCTGTGATTCCCAGAAATATATCTGGAAAATAAAACTCTGCTCTCACACTAGGAAAAAATACGTATGCATAAAAAGTGAACATTTTAATTATAAAGTCACTGTATAGTTTTTTAGATAGCAATTATGTAAGTCTATTTTCAAAAACCAGGTTTACCAAAGACAAAAATTAAAAGATGACAAACTGGCAAAAAATAAGTAAATAGAAACTTTTATGCAAAGGGACCAATATCCTTAGCATAAAAAGACCCCTTATCAGGCTTCCCTGGTGGCACAGTGGTTGAGAGTCCGCCTGCCGGTGCAGGGGATGCGGGTTCGTGCCCCGATCCGGGAAGATCCCACATGCCGCGGAGCAGCTGGGCCCGTGAGCCATGGCTGCTGAGCCTGCGCGTCCGGAGCCTGTGCTCCGCAATGGGAGAGGCCACAACAGTGAGAGGCCCGGGTACCGCAAAAAAAAAAAAAAAAACCCTTATCAAAGAAGGAAATGATGAAAACCCCCATAGAAAAAGGACCAAGGGAATAAGCAGATTTATTAAAGAAGAAACAGGAATGTTCCATGGAATGCACATTTTTAAATGTTTTTTTCCTATCAAATTGGGAAGCATTTTAAAAATTACTATATTTAATATTGTTTGGGTATGGAAAAATATATGCTTATATATTGCTAGAGGGAACGTAAATTTTTACAGCCTTTCTGGAAAGCATTTTTGCTGTATGTATGTGCGTAAAAACACAAAGCAAATGCTTCAGAATATTGTCAGTAATTTTTTCTGAATAGATTCATTTTGTTTTAATCTTTATGCTTTTCAGTATTTTCTAAATTTTATACCAATGAAAATTTGCTATTTATATTCAACTGTATTAATAACCTTAAATTAGTTATATGCACAACTTTCTTCAAGGTATTGTATGTCAGATTTAACAATAATAAAATATTTTCTGTATAACTTGGCCCTGTTATTTCCCTACAAATTTTAAATAAACTGCGTTGTTAATGGCAAAATTTAAGTTAGAATGAATCACTAATCTACTCTTGCATCTGTGCCTAAGTTTCTGAAACAATTAAGTTATCACTTTGCTAGAGATCCAGACATTTGGGGATTTGTCCTTAATCAAATAAGTGTTTCAAGTAAAGTATTTGCAGTTTTGGGGTGCTTAAGCACTGGTGAAATGGGAAAATATTCCTAATGAATTTTTAGGAGTGACTAGTATAATTGTGACTATGCATGACTAGTATAATTCAGAATTGAAGAATTTTACATTTAATTAGGTGATGTCCACCATATTGGTCTCCCTTCTCATCTGTCAGATCAAGCTTTTAACTTTACTGTTTTTGGTTGTTTGAATGCTGCTTTGATTAAACCCAAGCAGATAGGCAGTAGTTTTTATTTTGGTATCATTAAAATGAGAAACAGAGTATAACAGCAGAAAATTTATATTTCTTACACACATCAGGCTACATCTAAGGATAGGAATTGTTTTGTTTCTGAATGTTTTTTAATTTTTTTAATGAGAAGCAAAAGGAAAATTGAGAGTGCCATAAATTTTTTTCAAGTTTCTGATGTAAAGTCAATGACATGACAGTTATTGATTATTGTATTTGAAGATACTCTCAAAATATTGAAAACTCTTGGGCTTCCCTGGTGGCACAGTGGTTGAGAATCTGCCTGCTAATGCAGGGGACACGGGTTCGAGCCCTGGTCTGGGAGGATCCCACATGCCGCAGAGCAACTAGGCCAGTGAGCCACAACTACTGAGCCTGCACGTCTGGAGCCCGTGCTCCGCGACAAGAGAGGCCGCGATAGTGAGAGGCCCGTGCACCGCGATGAAGAGTGGCCCCCGCTTGCCACAACTAGAGAAAGCCCTCGCACAGAAACGAAGACCCAACACAACAACAACAAAAAAATAATAAACTCCTACCCCCAACATCTTAAAAAAAATATTGAAAACTCTTAAGTAATTTCATTGAATAATAACTAAAATTTGCTTACAAATCAGTGTGATGTATACATTACCTTAAAGGCAAGATTCTTGCTTCTTCATATATTTGGGTTAGGAGAAGTTGTCATTCATCAGTCATTCAGCAGGTTCCCGTGAGTCTAGATACCATGCAATACGCTAGTGATAAAAGATGCCTAACACAAGTTTCCTATCTAAGAAGCTTAGCGTCTAGATGAAGAAGATAGGCATGGAGACTAATGAAAGAAATGAGGCATTATAAGAAATATGATAAAAATCTGCACTAGGTGGTAGTTGGGAGCCCAAGTCAGACAGGAGAGATGAGAGAAGGAGAAGCTGATGAAGAGTTGAGTTTATATTTGAGGCAAGAAAGGTAGGAGATGCGATCAGATCTCTTCATATAAGAGATATAAAGCATTATAGAGTATTGCTATATATAGCAATATATAGCATTAAAGAGTAAAAACATTATAACACTGTACTGGAATAAAAGACTTTTTAAGTGTCACTGTATTATTTTGCATATAAATATGTTCTTAGGTGGCATCAGCTATGCTGATGAGGTGCTTCATAGTAATTGTTTAAAACTCCACAATGAGATTTGTTCCCATTCTAATCGAGAAGGATAAGGCATTTTGAGAAAAAAAAAGAAAAGATCGATTCTCTGGTAATTAAAGTTAACCATATGGGCACCTGGCTGAGAAGGTTTGGACATCGTAAATCCACATGGTTTTTCTACCCAATCCACAAGCCTAATGACTTAGATGATCCTGTTGTATTTGCTTGTCTATTGCAAAGATAGACGGGTCAGCCAGGGAATTCTCCACTAGCTCTGCCTTTCTGAAACCACAGTCAGGAAATGTAATCAGAGTGCTCAGCTGAACCAGAGCAAGAGCTTTCCTAATGGGTAACTGTGACTTGAGAAATCACATCCATTAGATAAAGTGATTAAATATACATCAGCCCTTTGGCAAGGGAGCCATGAAGATATTGCAATAGAACATCATCATGTGACCCATCTCTCCTGCTTGAAAAAAGAAACATGTTTTTACCTTTGACATGTATCAGCTCTAAATTCCTCAGCTCAGTTGCAGGGAGACATTTTTTTGTGACAAGATTGATGCAGTTCTGATTTTCTGTGAACCATAAAGTAATTGCGTGGTTGATAAAACATTATAAAGGAAATATTTCTGACTTGCTCATTCCCCCACACTGTTTTTGTTTTATATTGCTGTGCTTCATAGGCATTTCACAGTTCAGTTATTATTTTTTTTTTTTTTTGCGGTATGCGGGCCTCTCACTGTTGTGGCCTCTCCCGTTGCGAAGCACAGGCTCCGGACGCGCAGGCTCAGCGGCCATGGCTCACAGGCCCAGCCGCTCCGCGGCATGTGGGATCTTCCCAGACCGGGTTACGAACCCGTGTCCCCTGCATCGGCAGGCGGACTCTCAACCACTGCGCCACCAGGGAAGCCCCTAGAATGTTCTTTTTAAACGACGAATAATCTTTCACTTTTTCCCTGGTGACCATCCGCAGACAACTGCAAGATGACTGACAGAGCATGTGTTTACAATCATGGAGTCATAGATAATTAAGTTGAAAGTACCCTCAAAAATTATAGCCGACTTCCTCACTTTACAGACGAATCCCTGAGCACTCAATTCATTGTGTCGAGCATAATAGAAAGCACAATTAAAAACTAAATCGAAAGTAATTGTCATTTTTAAAGTTTCATTAGTGAATTCCTGAGCACACCTCTATACACACTAATTCCTCTCCCCCAAATCAAGGTTTCTCTTCATATTCTTAAATCCTCAAAGTCAGCAGAGATGAGAAAGTGAAGCTCTGATTTTCTTGGGTTTTGTGCACATATTTATACGGTTCTAAAGCACATATAGGGATGTCTACTATCATGAGACCAAGTGGTGGGGATATTACATACACAGAGAAAGTTGTCACAAACAAAACCAGACAGGAATGCATATGAAGTGCCTGGAAAGTTGTCTTCACTAGCCTGTGTAATGTCTGCTGTTATGTAAAACACTCAAATTACCTGTAAATTATACATGCAGGAAAAATGGAATCAGAATTTTCGTACAGATGTACTAGTATAAATGTTCTTGGTGCCAGAGATAGTTTAGCTATAGCATAGCAAGTTAGAGTCAAGTCCATGAACCATTCATTGGTAGGAAGGCTTTCAACTGAAAATATAGCAGACCTAGCATGTTACTATGAAACATTTTTATGTACATAATGACTCTAGGCTCCTATAGTGTACTGCCCTCAGTGTCTACTTAGAGTGTTTAGTAAAATTGTGCCCTAACTTAATGTAGCGGAGATATTATAATTTGCAGAATTGACAATATTTTAATTCTCTCTGACCATTGAGAATGTTTCATTTAATATTCCAAAACTGGGAGATGAGGGGAAAGTACTCAGTAGGTAAGTAAAATATGTGGTTCAGTGCAGAAATTGAAATAAATAAAATGGATTGTATAGAAAGTAATAAATATGAGAGAGAAGTGGAGAACTCATTACATAAGTTGGTGACATTTTTCTTTTTCTTTTATTGGGATCTTGAGTTTTGAGCTTTTTCTAATCTTTTCTGGAGTATGGAATAGAGAAAAAAGTATATAACCATTGAATCAATGTTTGTTGTCTGCCTACTATGTGCGTCATTGGGAGTTGAAAGATGAATAAGATGTCAAATCATGATGAGAGTAACTACTTTGGAGATTTAAGGAAAGTGGTCCTGGGTGAAATAATCCTTGGACTGGCTCCTGAAGGATGAATGGGAATGCTCCATTGGACCAGAGCCACTTCGCCAGAGTTCTGAATAGGTGGGTGGGCCTGAATTTCATGGAATGAGGCTGGGGTCTCTTAAGAAAGGCCTTTGTAGTTAATCTCATAAACCAACCATGGATGATTTTTAAGTAGAGAAGTGAAGTCATCAGTTTTTATTTACCACTTTGAAAGTAATGTGTAGTCTGTAGATTAGAGGAAAAGAGACTGGAAACCTAGACATTAGGAAACTATTGTGATAATGCAGATAAGAGGTAAAGAATAAAGAGAAAAGCTGTGGGGATGTAAAAGGGAATACATTTAGGGATGGTTTAGGAGGAATAATCAGTAGGACTTGTTGATTGGATATTAAGAATCTATTCTGTATCCCTAGATAGTGAATGATATTTGTTACTTCTAGTACTGGCTACTGATTAACAGTGTCATTTAAGTGATCCTGGTAATATAAGAGTATAGGAAAAATAGATACCAGTTTGCTGAACCTGAAGGACGTATATAGGCTGGTAAATAGTTGTTTCTCAAGTTTTTACAGTGGAAAGCCTTTCCGTTCTTAGTTTGTAAAAAAGCAGTCCATATGATAATCAACAAATAATTGCACATGGTGGCTCATGAGTTGACTGCTTCCTGGCGTCCTCTCTGAGAATCACAGCATGACAGTTGGGAAGTGGGCGATCTCTTCCCCATGTGTTCTCCCTGCATGTGCACCTGATTTGAGTACCCACCATCTTATTATACTGAAAGAAGAAGGCCTAGTCCCTCTGGATCATGGTCATGAAAAGTTGCCAATTCCTTATGTAGGTCCTGGGTCTATTTGAAATTCAAATTCAACTGGGTACTGCATATTTTATCTGGCAGCCCTATCCTATAGTTTTAAAAAAATGTTCATCCTTTTCTGTCTCCTCATGACCTCATTATATAAGCTGTAGATCAGAATGTATCCCTTAAATTCTGGGACATGAACTTCAAATGCATGTGAAGGGTGGGGTCAGGGGAGGATAGTCTACCAGTCAAGTCAAGGTACTTAAGACGCTAATTCCTGGGTTTATTTTCAGTGTTGTCATTTATTGGTGACTTCACATAAAGCCTTAATGTGTTTATAACTCAGGAAGAATGATGGAATAGTACTAACAGTGCCCCAGGTGTGTTTTGAGCATTAATTAGTTAATTATGAAACACTTGGTTGAGAGGCATCCTAAATGCACAGAACTCAAGGCTTTTCACCTCAATTGGGGGTCCACTTAAATAACACTTTACTATGCCAGGAAAAACAAATACAACTTGTCCATAAGGTACATCATCCACTAGGAAGGCTGATCTCCCAGTGTGATCACGTGCATGAAAATATATCCCTTGGGTGTCAGAGGCTTTCAAGAGCAATGATTCATGAAGCTCCTGGATTTTTAGGACAATATTGTGAACATATTTTCATCTGTACTCTTAAACAGTTACTTGACGTGATTAAAATATTTTATGCTTTGATCCAGGAGTTGTAGGTGTCAGTGGAAACGAGAGAATGCTCCAAAAATATAAGATCCCAGAGGAGATTAAGAAGTGGGAGAGGACAGATGGGCTAGGAGGATGGAGAGTGGTAGGCCAGTGCCTAAAGATTTTAGACAAACTTGCAGTACTAATGCTTCTAGTTTGTGTTCTCTAAGTTCCATTCTTATTGATTCAGGGTCACCGTAATACATAAAAACTTTTTTTTTTTTTTGCGGTACGCGGGCCTCTCACTGTCGTGGCCTCTCCAGTTGCGGAGCACAGGCTGCGGACGCGCAGGCTCAGCGGCCATGGCTCACGGGCCCAGCCGCCGGCATGTGGGATCTTTCCGGACCGGGGCACGAACCTGTGTCCCCTGCATCAGCAGGCGGACTCTCAACCACTGCGCCACCAGGGAAGCCCTAGAAGTCATATTATTGA